>NC_141341.1:447500-490000 GCF_037954235.1 Aulostomus chinensis | reverse complement strand
CACACACACACACACACACACACACACACACACAGTCTGGGCCTGTCTGCAGAGGACCAGACTCTCACCACGGCAGCAGCAGCGGCGTCGGGTGGTCCTGAACAGAGGGATGATTGAAGCATAGCTTTAGTCTGTGAGGCTCGCCCTGAGATGCAGTTTCTGTTTGAATGAAGCCTAAAGTTTGTGGTGGTGGTGGTTCCACCTCCCCGTGGAGCAGAGAGCGCTTCCTAGTGCTACATGCTAAAGCTAGAATGAACGGGGCTGCCAGGGCCGCTAATGTTGGCTGGTTTAAAGCAGCCTTCTATTAATCTAGCATGTTATGAATAAAACCCTGTCCATTTGTGGACGGGGGGCAGGTGGAGTGCTTTGACCCGTGTTTGTGGGACTGGGAAACACGGGAGTCCTCAGACCTGCTGCTGTTCCCTGTCTAAGCAACACACCTGGAAGCTTTAACCAATAACAGCAGCTGAAGCCAACATGGAGGACATGAGGTCGTTCACATGGAAGTCAAGTGTGCTTTTATTTAGTTTATCCTGTTTTATTGTGATACAATACTCCTATTGTGGGCCAGTGTGTTGTCTGCTTCTGCAACAAAATAATAAAAGTAAAAGGTAGAGAGAGAAAAAGAGGGGAAACTCCCCTTTGAAGGTGGATCAGTTCAGTGCTTCATTCTAACACTGGAGTGGCCTCTTCAGCACACACATCTTTATTGAGAGGATCTTTGATATTTGACTGAAACCTTTGAGTTTTCATCGACTAAAACTATCAAGGATAGAAATGACGAACATGTGACTAGAACTAAGAAGCATTTAGTCCAAAGACTGAGACTAAAACTAAAATGCCTGCTAAAAACAACACTGCAAGTGTCCATGTTCTTAACTGCAGGTGAACAAGATGCTGACAGTCTCTCTCTCATCCAGGTTACCTGTCATGCTGCCGTTTCCTTAGCGACACTGAGATCCTCACTGCCTCCGGTGACACCACCTGGTGAGTCACAGCTGCTGGAGGCAAATTCACGGAATGTCAGAGCCAAATACAGGGGGGCAAAAACGTTTTTAAGTCGGCCACCAACTGTTCGAGTTGTACCACTTAAAAAGATGGGAGGCCTGTAACTTCCATCATAGGAACTCTTCAACTGGGAGAGACAGAATGGGGGGGGGGGGGGGGGGGGTCCAGGAAATCACATGGTAGGATTTTAATGAATTAATTGTTAGATTCCTGGGTAAAAAAAGTATCTCCTACAAACAAGCAAGATTTCTGGACTTCTTCTTCAAGAGGCTCCTCTGTCCTCCACTCGTTACCTGTATTAATGGCACCTGTTAGAACTCGTTATCAGTATAAAAGTCACCTGTCCACACCCTCCAACAGTCCCACTCCAAACTCCACTATGGCCAAGACCAAAGAGCTGTCAAAGGACACCAGAATCAAACTTGTAGCCCTGCACCAGGCTGGGAAGCCTGAATCTGCAGTAGGTCAGCAGCTTGGTGTGAAGAAACCAACGGTGGGAGCAATTATTGGAACATGGAGGCCATACAAGACCACCGATGACCTCCCTCCATCTGGAGCTCCACACAAGATCTCACCCCGCGGGGTCAAAATGATCACAAGAATGGGGAGCAGAAATCCCAGAACCACACGGGGGACCTAGTGAAGGACCTGCAGAGAGCTGGGACCAAAGTAACCAAGGCTATCCTCAGTAACACACGACACCACCAGGGACTCAAACCTGCAGGGCCAGACGTGTCCCCCTACTGAAGCCAGTACAGGTCCAGGCCCGACTGAAGTTTGCTAGAGAGGAGGCAATGGAGTGGCTTCCAAAGACGCACTTCAAGGTCCTGGAGTGGCCCAGCCAGTCTCCAGACCTCAACCCCATAGAAAATCTTTGGAGGAGGTGAAAGTCCGTGTTGCCCAGCGACAGCCCCACAACATCCCTGCTCTGGAGGAGATCTGCATGGAGGAACGGGCCAAAATACCAGCAACAGGGGGTGAAGACTGAGAAAAGACGTCTGACCTCTGTCATTGCCAACAAAGGGGAATAACAAAGTACTGAGATGAACTTTGTTATTGACCAAATACTTATTTTACCCAGGAATTTACCAATTAATTCATTAAAAATCCTACAATGTGACTTCCTGGACCCCCCCCCCCCCCCATTCTGTCTCTCCTAGTTGAAGTTTTCCTACATGGAAGTTACAGGCCTCCCATCTTTTAAGTGGGAGAACCTGAACAGTTGGTGGCTGATGGAATACTTTTTTGCCCCCCTGTAATTCACAGGGGCACTGAGAACATGTGACCTCTTAACATGATGTCATCATGTAGTATGTTAAACTACATGATGACATCATGCATCAGATACTTTGTTTCACAGAACGAGCTGGGACATTGCCATGGAAACTAACTGAAAAGGGCTGACGCTTCATAAACTACTCCTCAGGTGACTGGACGAAGCATCTGTCGATCAGCGTCTCTCACACTGATGTCAGCCAATCTGAACGCTAACCCTGCGTAGCAGCTGAGGCCAGCCAGTTAAAACATGGTTTCCCATGGCGGCGAGTCTTCTTTGACGTTTAGGTTCCTCTCTGAGTTCTGTTGTCACTGATACGCTGCGCTCACCTCTTCGTTGTTGGTCACCACACCTAAACCACAGATTCCTCACAGGATGCTGAGCCCGCTGTGCCACACAGTAACCATGGTAACCATGGTGGCTTCTGTGCTGGACTCAGACACGTTAAACCATGAAGAGCTTTTAGCTTTGGAATATTGCAATTTTTTACTTTACTGTGGCTTTGGAACATTTTAAAAACTTTTCATCATTACTCAGAAATCGTTTCACGTTCTTTGTCATCTAAGAAAATATGGCATGAAGCCGTGTTTCATTCATCATACAAAAGAGTCAGTCACAAGCTAAATGTCGGTTCCCAGGTGTGGGTGTGGCCTTATGGGTAACGCTGTGACTAAATGCTCGTTTCATGGAAACATGACTCATCTTGCCCCCCAGCTGTCTGTGGGACTTGGAGACTGGCAAGCAGAAGGTGATCTTCACCAACCACATTGGAGACTGCATGTCTCTGGCTCTGTCCCCCGACATGAACACCTTCATCTCTGGAGCCTGCGACTCTCTGGCCAAGCTGTGGGATGTCAGGGAAGGGACCTGCAAGCAGACCTTCAGCGGGCACACCAGCGACATCAACGCCATCGCTGTGAGGCTCCGCCCTGCATCACAACACACACGGACACAACTGCACAACAGCCAATGATTCCTACAGATCCGCTAACGAAGCTTCAAGACGAAGCTCCAAAGGAAGAGTCGAGCACCTCTGACTCTGCCTCCTGTACATAAATTACATTATAGCTCCACACTCAAGTTAGCATGGAGTAGTAGACGTCTACTTCCTGTTAGCTCCCTCCACGGAGCATGCTCAGTGCAGATCTATCTGGTGTGTAGAGTGAGAGATTTACTTGAGCATGTGTCGAGGGCTTTAATGTAGGAGATGTTCATTCATATGAAAGACAGAAAAAAAATTCAAACGGAATTTAAATGATTGTATATGATGGGCAGAAGGGGCGGGGCTTACACACAGGTATTTCAGTGCAGAGCTTACTGGTGTGCTGCTCTCACTCACCTTTCCCTGTCTCCTCACCTCAGTTTTTCCACAGTGGGAACGTCATCATCACAGGCTCCGACGACTGCTCCTGCAAGATGTACGACCTGCGCTCGGACCAGGAGGTGAACAACTACCAGGACACCAGCCTGAACGCCGGGGTCACATCTCTGGCTCTCTCCAACTCAGGCCGTCTCATCTTTGCCGGCTACGATGACTTCAACTGCCACATCTGGGACTCACTGAAGGGAGAGAAAGTTGGTGAGTGTGGTGGTGTGAAAACAAAGGACAGGAAGACCCTCCTTCATCCTGACTGTCACAGTGTAGCTGCTCCAGTCGGTGGTATTGATCATTGACTTTCCACTCCCACGACTCCTGAGGATCGACCCGGTTCACATCTAATTCCTCGAACTAATTTGTGCACAAAAATATTTCATTTCTGTCAGGAGATGGCAGTATAGGCACAGATACAGCAAAGAGTAGAAGAGTCAACTAGGCCACGAACTGCTATCACCCAGCCAGGCTGCATGCTGTCGGAGAGGAAGACAGTGATCCAGAAAAGTTGCTGCGTCAGCAAGGTTTTGGGTTTCAGTCGTCAGGTTTTTCTAAGTTGCCATCAAACTTTTCTAATGTTTTACAAAATAAAAGCATCACAGTTGAGCAGGCGGCCATTGCTCATCACTGCCAGCCACCGCAAGCAGGAGCTGGTCACAAGAGATCTCTTCGCCTCATACTCATACACGAGAGGTAGATAGCAACTTGCTGAAAGTTTGCTGCCCCCCACTGGTTTGGAGTGTGGAGCCTTCAGCGCAAGCTTATTCAGGCTGAGGTCTCTAAAGTGATACTTCACCCAAAAGTGTATTTTGTCTTTCAAGTACTCAAGAATAGGAGTATTCAGTGCTTTACTTCTTTCAGACTCTAGAATACAGAAAGAGCCAGCCAGGTATGATGAGCTTGAAGCCACACTACGGCTCGTCAGGTTCGTCACTCATTCACAGAAGCAGAGGTGTTCAAGTGAGTGAGAGTTGGTGGACCCCTGATCCCTCGTCTGGGCTAAGAAGAGCTGGATGACACTGGACGACCTGGACGGTTACTACACAAACGTTTTTGACAGTTTAGCTGCTGTTCTACTTGTATTTGTGAATACTTGAAAGAAAAAGTACTCTACTTGGGTAAAGAATCACTTCATCGAGGTTCTTGTTCATTTTCTTGGATTCTGGTTCTCATGGTTTGTCATTGTCTTGCTCTTCCAGGCGTTCTGTCTGGACATGACAACAGGGTGAGCTGCACTGGAGTCCCCGACGACGGCATGGGCGTCTGCACAGGGTCCTGGGACAGCTTCCTGAAACTCTGGAACTGAAGTTTCCTGGTGGATAAAGCACCAGAGGAGGGAGTGGAGAAGGAAGGGGGGTGAGGGGGGTGAGGTTGGCGGTGAAAAAAACTCTTCATCTCTCCCTCTTTCCTTCCTGGTTTATCTATGCAAATATGGGAGGTTGTGAATGAGACCCGTTGATTCATGCATCAGGAGACGGGTGTGCTGCCTCCCGCTGAATGTACCAGAGAGTTTTACTGTTGTTGAGACAAGAATTAAAAAATACAAAAAAAATAGCACATATACGAAATGAGCACAAATAAGCTCTTATTATAATTGTCAACTAAACACACGTAGATTTTTGACAAAAAAAGAACGTGACTATTGACAGTCAGATTACGACTGTAGGGTGACAGACTTATTTTTCTTATCTGAGAGCTTTGACTGCACTGATGTAGAAGGCAGATGGATATATATGTACATTTATTTGTATTTTATAGTTTAACCCATTAGGATGGAGAGTTGATGTACAGCTTCTTCTTTTGCTCCTTTTTCTTTTTTTTTGTCTGCACATGTAATTGTACCAGAGGAAGAGTATAGCCGCCATCTTAGGTCCCTGCTTACAACCAGCAAACTCTGACCTGACATGGCTGCCGTCTGTTTCCCCTTTGCATGCTACAAATCCAGTGATAAACCGAGACCAAGAGGGTTCAAAGGTCAAGCCAGGACTGGCGGTCTGACCTGTAAACTTCCCTGTGTCCAGCTACACTTGTGCAGTTCCTCTGTAAAAAGACAAAATGTTTGTTGAAAATCTTTCTAATAAACATAGAATTCTGCATTAACACACGTCAGAATCTGTGTGTGTGTGTGTGTGTTTTGAGTGTGGGGGATGATGTGTTTGCACACCTAGACCACAGTGCCCCCTAGTGAACGACAAAATAGTAAATACAGTCTTACAATGCCGAAGATACGACAGAGGCTGCGTCTGAATTGCCAAGTACCAGCCTACGTCCTCCTGCTACGTCCTACCGCTACAGCCTAAACACGGCGGCACCATTCAGACACCCTAGAAGATTGGTGGTGAAGCACGACCTCTGCTGGCAGAGCACAGATACCACAATTAGGTAGACAGCACCAACGAAAGCCCCACCTGCTGGCCTGACTGTGGTACTGCACTCCACTCTGAACGCACCTTTCTTTCATTCTCTATTATTAAGCACATTAATGCACCTTGGGTCATCAACAACGACTATAGATGGTCGTGTTCATCAGAATGGGAGACTGTTGGTGGAGCAAACTTGGTTTTTAGGGGACAAAGAAGAAGTCCGCGGTGCATTGTGGGCCATAGGTTGCTCCGTAGGATGCACCTGAACCGACCTACAATGTGGGCGTGTTTAGGCTTGAATTTAGGTTGAGAAGTAGGTCGCTACTCGCGCCAGTTGGGGTTTGGGACAGCCTCCGACCTGCTCTGAGACCTACCATCAGACCTACTTGGCCATTCGGACGCAGCCAGATTTTTTATAGTCCAACAGGAAGTGGTCATCTCCTGGTTCCTCCACCATCAGGAAGTGGTCATCTCCTGGTTCCTCCTCCAACAGGAAGTGGTCATCTCGCGTTTCCTCCACCAACAGGAAGTGGTCATCTCCTGGTTCCTCCCCCAGCAGGAAGTGGTCATCTCCTAGTTCCTCCTCCAACAGGAAGTGGTCCTCTCCTGGTTCCTCCCCCAACAGGAAGTGGTCATTTCTTGGTTCACTAATGAACCCTCTGATGATGCTGGAAGCCTGGATGCTACGTTAGCAGTGCTAAGCTAACGTTAGCCTAGGAAGGAGCTACACCAGGGTCACATGACTTCAAGGTCACCATCACTAAGCTTCAGGCTTCTTGTGTTTCCCCCTGATGACCTTTCATGACCTCCAGGACCTCCTTTAAGACTCCACAACTCCAACATCCACGGGTCTGGTGTTTACTGGTGGATCTGATGTAGAACTGAACCTCCACCATCCACTGGTCTGGTGTTTACTGGTGGGTCTGATGTAGAACTGAACCTCCACCATCCACCGGTCTGGTGTTTACTGGTGGATCTGATGTAGAACTGAACCTCCACCATCCACCGGTCTGGTGTTTACTGGTGGATCTGATGTAGAACTGAACCTCCACCATCCACCGGTCTGGTGTTTACTGGTGGGTCTGATGTAGAACTGAACCTCCACCATCCACCGGTCTGGTGTTTACTGGTGGATCTGATGTAGAACTGAACCTCCACCATCCACCGGTCTGGTGTTTACTGGTGGATCTGATGTAGAACTGAACCTCCACCATCCACAGGTCTGGTGTTTACTGGTGGATCTGATGTAGAACTGAACCTCCACCATCCACCGGTCTGGTGTTTACTGGTGGGTCTGACGTAGAACTGAACCTCCACCATCCACCGGTCTGGTGTTTACTGGTGGATCTGACGTAGAACTGAACCTCCACCATCCACCGGTCTGGTGTTTACTGGTGGATCTGATGTAGAACTGAACCTCCACCATCCACCGGTCTGGTGTTTACTGGTGGATCTGACGTAGAACTGAACCTCCACCATCCACCGGTCTGGTGTTTACTGGTGGATCTGATGTAGAACTGAACCTCCAACATCCACCGGTCTGGTGTTACTGGTGGGTCTGACGTAGAACTGAACCTCCACCATCCACCGGTCTGGTGTTTACTGGTGGATCTGACGTAGAACTGAACCTCCACCATCCACCGGTCTGGTGTTTACTGGTGGATCTGATGTAGAACTGAACCTCCAACATCCACCGGTCTGGTGTTTACTGGTGGATCTGACGTAGAACTGAACCTCCAACATCCACCGGTCTGGTGTTTACTGGTGGATCTGACGTAGAACTGAACCTCCACCATCCACCGGTCTGGTGTTTACTGGTGGATCTGACATAGAACTGAACCTCCACCATCCACCTGAACCTGCTGGTATCTTCACCTGCTGGGAACCGCACACCTGATTTCAGGTCTGTGATCTAGACGAAGGAACTAGACGTTCTACCAGGAGAACTTATTTACCGAGGCCCTGAACGTCTCATTCTCCTACCTTGATATGATCTTAAAGCTGGAAGGTTCTTGCAGCCAGAACAGGAGACGAAATGTACATTTGCTTCTGCAGCTGCAGATTAAAACCTGCAGGAGAACAACACGTCAGCAAGAGTCAGATCCACTCCAGACCAGATGGTGGCGGCATTTAACTTGCCAACTACACATCTGAAAAGATGAAGAGAAAGAACTGCTTTCTGCGGTGTGCGTTCTAATAATTCCGACAGACCTTGAAGTACACAACAGCGACATCAGCAGACGGACCTCCTGCTGCTGATCCCCCGGACCTCCTGCCACCACCTTCGCCGGACATCACCCTCCATCATGGCGCTTCGGAGGTTTTTCGTCGGAGGGAACTGGAAGATGAACGGCAACAAGGAGAGTCTGGAGGCCCTGATCACCTGCCTGAACACGGCCAGCTTGGACGAGCGCGCCGGTAATGATCTCACCTGTAAAGAGGAGCAGCTTCGGTCCGAAATAATGACGTTTATCCTTCCAGAAGGAAGGGGGGGGGGGGTGATCAGGTGACATCATGACTTTGAAGGTCATATCTATCAGCAAGGTCAGGTGTGTGTACATTTTTATACATACACACATATGTGTATGTGTGTATAAATATTTATGTGTACACACATACACAAGTTGCTCCTTTGTACTTCCACATTAAAGATTAGCAGGGTCTCGTCTGTATTTGTCGAGCTGCAGTGGGAGAAGGTTTAACGTCACTGGCAGTCGTAGTGTTGATGCTTCATTTCCATTTTCAGAGATCAAAGTCTGACACATCAGACAAGATCAAAGACCAAAGCTGAGTCCGTTCTGTTTCTCTGTGTAGAACGTAGAGGACGTGATGGTGCTTGACGTCGCTCGCTGAGGGAACCTAACCCGTAGGGTTTCAGATGACAAAAAGAGAATAAAATGCATTTAGAGACGTAACAAACTAAAAGAAGAAATGGTGTTTCAGAGGTGGTGTGTGCGGCGCCCTCTATCTACCTGGACCTGACCCGCTCTAGTCTGGATCTCAGGATTGGGGTTGCAGCACAGAACTGTTACAAGGTGGCCAAGGGGGCGTTTACAGGGGAGATCAGGTGACTGAAAACCAACCAATCATCTCTGTCTGGTAGCTGTCGATCACTCGACGGAGGGAGTTGTAACGCTGCGTGTGTGGTTGCTCCCTCAGCCCGGCGATGATCAAGGACTGCGGTGCTGACTGGGTGGTTCTGGGACACTCTGAACGCCGTCACATGTTCGGTGAGAGTGATGAGCTGATTGGCCAAAAGGTGAGATCCATGCGGCAGCTACATCACCAGATGTGGGTGGTTGGTCCTGGCAGTCGCGTTTAATCAAGATTGATTTAGGTAGAAGGTGAGATGTTCTGTTGTTTGCTCTGTTACGGAAACTTAGACTGCTGAACATCTGGTTGTGAACGCTGTTCCATGTTGAGAACATCAGGTTCTAGAGACCTTCTACAGATGCTTGTGCCTCCACGTGGACGTTGAGAGGAAGAAAGCCCATTGTGGCCTTTGTGGTGTATTTGCTGATGAGGTTGTCCACGTCTCTCAGGTGGCTCACGCTCTGGAGAGCGGCCTGGGCGTCATCGCCTGCTTCGGAGAGAAGCTCGAGGAGCGTGAAGCCGGCACTACAGAAGAAGTCGTCTACTCTCAGGTGCTGGCCATCGCAGGTGAGGGAACCACAGCCAGCTCTAATTTTTCACTCAGTTATTGTTGAAATATTTTTGGATATTTTTCAAATGTTTGTGTTTGGATCTTCAGTCCTTTTACACTGGACGTCACACCAGTGTTTGTTATTCCCCCCTGGGGCAGTGCAGCAGCTGCCAGCCATGAATAGTTATCATCTCACTTGGCCCACCATGGGCTGGGCGCCCCACACAGGCCAGAGGATGGGATGTGACCCAGGTGGTTGGTTAGTGGCACCCGGCCTGAGTAAGTTAAGAAGACCACTAATTTTAACCACTGACCACCTGGGACCCACCTCCACACTCCCTGTTATCAAACTGACGTCTGTCAGGCCCGGAGCCCTTAAACCGTCCTGGTCTGGACTGGCATATTGGATCCACTAGCGACACACAGGCTGTTAGCCCGCAGGGGAACCTCTGAGGCCGAGCAGCACCAAGAGTAAACCAGGTCCGGGTCCTGGCGTGTCACATTGGTGTGACATCACTATGTCACCACTACCAGCCAGTCACAGTGTCCGGTCCTCCAGCCCTGTCTATATTACATTTTAACTGTGAAACTCTCCCGTGCCTCAAACTGTAGCAGGGTAACATTCAGCTGCTTCCTGACGATGGATGATTATTGATGATTGAACAATGGCGGGTGTGGTTCCAGAGAATGTGACAGACTGGGAGAAAGTGGTGCTGGCATATGAACCAGTGTGGGCCATCGGCACCGGCAAGACGGCCACGCCTGAGCAGGTAACCACGGTCTCTTGGTTTATGACTCCACTAGCGCCCTTGCCCTGCTGAGCTTTGTGTGTGTGTGTGTGTGTGTGTGTGTGTGTGTGTGCGCGCCTACATGCAGGCTCAGAAGGTCCATGAGAAGCTGAGGGCGTGGCTCAGAGCCAACGTGTCGGACGACGTTGCCGACACCGTACGCATCATCTATGGAGGTTAGTGATGATTCATCAGTAAGGAGACCAAAGCGCTGGTGTCGACATGTTTATGTTTCCATCTAAAAAGGTATTTTCATGGGTCCTCAGCAGCGGTGGGTGTGGCCTGAGTCTGTTTTGTCTTGTACATCTATCTGTCTGTTATTGCAGCTACACGTTGATGGAATTATTCGTTTTTTAGTTCAAATATTCACTTGGATCACTGGGAGGATCAGCTGATTTGATTTTGAAGAACAGAGGTCAAAGGTCATGGTGATGCCTCCAGGGAATTCATCAACTTTGGCACAAAGATTCCTTGCCGCCAGACCAGCAGTCAGAGGAACCGGCGACACCTGAGAGCCGCTTTCTCATCACGTTACCCTCTCTGTCGCCACTCCACAGGTTCCGTGACAGGCGCCAACTGTAAAGAGCTGGCGTCTCAGGACGATGTGGATGGCTTCTTGGTGGGCGGGGCCTCGCTCAAACCAGAGTTTGTTGACATCATCAATGCACGAGCCTAACAAGGACTCCATGACATGAGTCACGTGTGACAAACCTGTAGGTCCTCGTAGAGTTGATTTGAACACGCAGTATTATCTTTTACTGTGAAATGTTTTTCTTTGCTCCCCTTAAAAATTTGTAGTTGAGATTTGACAGTCATAGATATGACAGACACACATCATGGAGCTGCTGTCAGGTCACATGATGAGAAGATGACTTGGCCGTGAATACGTTTTTCTCTGGACGTTTGCAACATGTCAGAGTTCCTGTGGTTTATAGTTGGCAGGTAGAAGTGGAGAGAAAAATAAGAATTGACTTTGATGCTTTAATCTTGTCTTTGATCTCATATTTATGCGGAAAAATGCCACAGTTTGTCACTTCTATCTGCAAAGCCCAGTTATGACTGCTGTTCCTCCCACACTGTAGAAGAGCTGCACCAATAAAACCTGTGACAAGATGTGTGTGATGTATTTGATAGATTCCTTTATGTTTGAAGGATCGGACACATGAAGCTGCATGAATGTGATGGAAGAGAAAGACAGCTAATGATCGGTCGGTACAGGTGATTTAGGACGTGGACAGGAAGTTGTTCTCTCCAGTCTCTCACGCACAAATGTTGAGGGAAAGTGAAGCAGCAAAGACCTAGAGAAAAGGTCGTTAGTGGATCAGAGAGCAGACTTCATTGGAAAGCCTGGAGGGTTCAAACCAGCGGCTCTGTCACTCCCGGACACCCTCTCAACCGCCTTGTAGCAGCTGAGGGTGCCAGGGGTTCAGGCCCCTCCCAGGCCATGTGAAGGAGCTCGTAGCTCCTCTGCTGAGGACAGTGGGCCTCCAGACACGCTCCTGAAGTCGCAGCACATCAAGCAGTTTTCAATAAATTTCCAGTTTTATACTTTTAAGTTGTTGCTGAAGCGCCCCCATCAGGAAAACAGAATAAAGTACACAAAATATAACTAATTTGAGGGAAGAAATAACATTAGATTTCTATTGGAGCATCTTGTGGTTATGAAGTCGGTACACTGAGGGAACCAGCGCCACTTGGAGGCCCCAGGCTAATTGCTCTCTTCAGATGTCCATGCTGCTGTGTGAAGAAGAAAAAGGACACAAAAATGAAGACAAAACAGTATGAATGTGATTCAAATTGTAAATTACCATCTTTTAATTTCACATATGTTCACATTTTTTCAGTGACACGCATTGTGTTTATTAATTCAGCTTTAAATGTCTCTCAGTTTGTTTTCAACGCATCTATTCTATGGATGTCCAGGAGGAACCGGAGGAAAAGTTGGACTGAAGAGTGATGCCATCAGGGCAGGGAGAAGGTTTGAAACACACAGAAGGACAAGAAAAACCAGGATGGAGGAGAGCAAAGGTGGGGCAGGGTGAGGGGTGGGGGGGTTGTTCAGGTGTGTGTGAGAGCAGTGGAACCCTCTTGGTGGGTTTTGTTGTCTCAAGTAGGGCATCGTGCTTCACTCTGTTTTTTACAACTTAATTTTTGTACATGAACTACAGTAACAGTGCATGTCAGGCTTATAGTGTGTGTGTGTGTGTGTGTGTGTGTGTGTGTGTGTGTGTGTGTGTGTGTGTGTGTGCATACAGCATCTTCTCCTTATATAAGTTCAGTGCATAATTTACTTTTTTATTTTTGCTTGGCTCTTTTGCTCGTGTCATTCACTCCTAAATATGATATTTGTACATGGCTCGGTCCGTGCACCTGTGTGTGTGTGTGTGTGTGTGTGTGTGTGCGCGGTCATCAGCCTCTTTCACAAGACGCTGGGGTTCCTGAAGTTATGGCCAGCAAAGCGAGCCTGGTCGCCCAGCTCCTCTTCAATCCTGCAGAGCAGAAAAGGACAAACTCAGGTTGGTCGCGTGTCTCGTTCTCTTGAAGTTCGTCCAGCGGGATTCTGAGATGACCTGAAGGCATTGTGGAGGTCAAAGGTCAAGGTCACAGATGTGGTGTTTCGAGTGTAATTTGTCTCATGAAATTGTTTTTTATCATTTGTAATCATCAAGTTTTGGTTGACTAGCAACCAAACTGAATCTGTTCTGCTTGTGATCTATGAGAGGACGCCTCGACCACCAAGTCTGCCGTGTCGGCAGCCATGTATATTTAGCTTGAAGCTAACAGAGACTGATGCTAACAGCAGCTAAACTGTCCAGAAACATCTGGTCACCAACTCTCCAGGTGGTCTGGTGTAGTCCAGGACTCCTTGATCCAGATGGAGGATCAGGGATCCACCAACACTTTGACTGGAAATGAACTTGAACAAATTAGGTTGCTGCTCATTCGCAGTAGCACAACTGTTGTTATTGTTCATTGACAGCCTCCATTAGCTTCAAGCTATATATACAATATGTGGCCTGCTCTTTCTGCATTTTTGACACAGAAGTAATGCAGGAGGGAAAAAAACATCTTGGTAGTCTCAAGAGTCCAACTGGTGAATTCGTACTACTCAGATGAGTTGTCACTTTGGCGATGTTCCTCCCGCCACAGTATTTACAGGCAGCTTCTTCATGTCCTGTGTCTTGGTTTCTGTGGTGATGTGGTTACACGTGTGTGTGCACGTGCGAGTGCACTGATTAGCTTTAATCACCAGGTAATGCTCCTGTAAGTCTGGTCCTGCTCCAATGCTTCTCAGCAGCCTAGTGAGATTACTCCCCCCCCCCCCCCCCCCCCCCCGCCTGTCACCTGCTGGGTTACTTAGCTCTGTGGCACTAAGACAGCACTGCTGCCAAACAAGTACAATAGAAGAAGCAACATAAACTCCTGTTGGTATCTCCTCTCTATGAACACCTCTACCTGTGCTCTTCCCCTCCGTTTGATGGGGCGAACAAGAGGAGACAAAGGTTATGGTCATATGAAAACAGTCACGTTTCCTCCCTCACTCAGGTCAGCTGGGCAGTGATGCAGCAAACCTTGTGCATTTATGGGTCAATGATAGGTGGTTTTTAGGTCATTTAGAGGTCGTCTTCTGGAGGCAGTGAGGTGGAGAATTGGTTGGAACTGAGTCAGCAACAACCACTTCCTGGTTCAGACCAGTGCGATCAGCTGTACCTTGCAAAGACACAGCGGTAATTGCAGTAACCCTAACCCTGCTCCCTGCATTGATCAAGGTTTGATGAACTGAACATGGGTTTTTCCATGCTGATGCTGGCGGCCGCCAGTCACTACGATAGGCTGCCACAGTGATAGCAGCTGCTGCAAGATCCCAGAGCGCACCAAGCTAACGCTGGATTTGGTTATAAAGTTTGGTAGCTGCTGTCTGTAGCTCTGCACTTGTGAGCCAGGAGACTTGTGTCCCCACCGCCATCTCTGCCTGCAGCCCACTGACCTCATCAGCTGGTTGTACTTGGCCAGACGCTCAGACCTGCAGGGGGCGCCAGTCTTAATCTGCAGCAGAGAGAGAAAGAGAAGAATCACAGTCCAGCAGGAACACCGGTCAGGAGCTGTGAAACGTCACAGTGTGTCATGATGCCACACAAGTAGACAGAATTCTCCACCTGTCCAGTGCAGAGTCCCACCACCAGGTCAGCGATGAAGGTGTCCTCCGTCTCTCCTGAGCGATGGCTGACCATCACGCCCCAACCGTTGGCCTGGGCCAGTTTACACCTGACAGACACAACCACAAAGTTTCACATCTCAGTTTTTTATATTTACTTAAAACAAAAGACCCAGGGCGCCTGGTGGAGCCGTGGTCCTCACGGTGGCCCCCAGCAAGAAGGTTGTGGGTGGAGCAGTGGTCCTCCCTGTGGCCCCCATCAAGACGGTTATGGGTGGAGCCCCGGCTGCAGCACGGGGTCTTTCTGGGTGAGTCTCCATGTTCTCCTGTTCCTGCTGGGTTCTCTCTGGTACTCCAGCTTCCTCCACAGTCCAAAGACATCAAGAGGGACCAGGTTAATCCAGACTCTAAATTGACCGTAGGCGTGGCTGGGAGAGCCAATGGTTGTCTGTCTCTATGTGTTGGCCCTGCCATGGACTGGTGACCTGTCCAGGGGGAAGGCTGCTGGGATAGGCTCCACCCCCACCCCCCCATGACCCTTAACAGCAATAAGCGGAAGAAAATGGATGGATGGACAAAAGACCCAACAGAGCGATGAACACTGAGAACCATCAGATCATCCATTCACCCGTTCACAGCTCAGCATCACGTCACCATCTAAGCAGCAACATGTCGTGTTCCTCAGGTAATGAACTCTGTTTTATAGTTTGCCTCTAACCCTTGGAGACCCTCTATGGAGCCATTTTGTTCTTTTCTAGGGTCCCAGCAGGCCAACAGCAGATCTAGATCAGTGATTCTCAGACCGTGGTACGCTCCCTCAGGTGGCACAATGAGGAATCCCAGAAATATTTTTGGAAAATGAAATGTTTTAAAACAAAGTTTACCAGCAAATCAGTACATAATTTGGAATGAAAATATATGAACTTCACCATAAATTTCATCCGTTTTATAATCTTATTCTGTCATCGGCAACTTGGTCACGTTTATTCATGTCACACACACGACACACCCGCCGCTGCTAATGGTAGCTGCTAATAGTAGCTGCTAATGGTAGCTGCTAATGCTAGGAACAGTTAAAGATAGCTGGTAGGCATTTGTGACTCAGTCTGGACTCAGTTGCCTTGAAGAGGAGCCCAGGCCCCAGTGTGTGTATGTGGTGAAGGAACAGAACCTTGGACCCAAACAGCAAGGACTGAAAAACACACCAATCTACTGGACCAGTCCAGCACCACCATTCAAATGTGTGCCCCACCAGTAGCACCAGCACTCACTATCATGTTGCCCAGCAGCCAAATTGTGATATTATCTGTATTAAGCTTAGAAATATTGGTGTGATTCCACACCTGTGACCAAGAGAAGGACAGCTGTGGCTGCGTCCCTCCGGAGGCTCGCAAGACGCTGGCGGATCCGTTCAAGGTCAGCGCCCTTTGCTACGGCAGTATTATTTGAACTCCTGCCAATTTTTGGTTTCTTTTTGTCTGGATACCTTCAGCAAATCCTTGCTCCTGTCAATCATTCAGCCCAAACACAGAGGGGAACATGTACCAGGCTGGAATATATCTGAATTTCTCACTGGGTTTATTGTACGTACGCCTGTATAGCCTCGGTGACAGAGCCGATCTGGTTGACTTTGAGCAGCAGGCAGTTGCAGGCTCGCTCCTCTGCAGCCTTCTCTATCCTCTTAGGGTTTGTCACCGTCAGGTCGTCCCCAACGACCTGGATCCCTACCTGGGCTGTTAGACGGGACCAGGCCTCCCAGTCATCCTGGTCGAACGGATCCTCGATGGACACCACTGACAATGAAGCAGAGGGACAGAAACATGTAGAGAGAACTCATCTGCGGAGGTGAAGATCTGCCACACAGCACCTCCCTCACCTGGATAGTTGTTGACGAAGCCCTGGTAGATATCTGCGAGCTCCTCAGCCGTGATGTGTCGCTCTGGATCTGGTGGCGATTTGAAGTCCAGGTCATATTTTCCCTCACGATGAAACTCTGAGGCGGCCACGTCCATCCCAACCACCACCTTTTCTGTGAAGCCGGCCTTCTCTATGGCGGTCTGCAGCAGGTCCAGGGCTGAGACAGGTGGAGGAGGAGAGCAGGAGGGAGGGATAAAAAGATGGGTGAAGGAAGGGTGTGATGAGGAGGACAGTCAATGAACTCTAATTCCAGATGGTGTCAGAAAACAAACATGATCCAGAACATCATGTCACAGGAACTCCATAAGAACCAACGGAGCAGGAAAGAGTTCCTATCATGACTTCAGAGCAGGCCAGAACCCTCCTGATCTGGTTTATCTGTGTCCTGGTTTAGAGGACATAGATGCTTCTTGTGTTTCTGGTGGTTCAGCGTGAGGACAGTTTTAGCATCAGTGAGAACAGAAGACAGCGAAACAACAACGAAAGCTGAGAACTGCTGTGATGCAACCGATACCTGATTGCCCGGTTATGAGGTCATAACAGGTAAACAGTCGTTCTCTGCTCTGAGCAGCGACGGACAATAATCATGTGATCAAAGGCTCCAATGACCCAGTGCTACTTGTTATGTAAAGATTATCTGCTCCACTTTGATGAGGTTTTCATGTGTTTAAATTAATCTCTAAACAAGTGGGAGCTTTGACTGAGATCAGACGCCGTGTCCCATCTGCCTTCACCTTCACTGTTCTCAAGGATGTTGGGAGCGAAACCTCCCTCGTCTCCCACATTGGTGGCGTCCTGGCCGTACTTCTCCTGGATCACCTCCTTGAGGGTGTGGTACAGCTCGGATCCTATCCTCAATGCCTCCCTGACAGGTGGGGGACAGGATGAGGAGGAGGAGGAGGAGAGAGGAGCAACAGATGAAGGACAATCAAGCAATGCTGAGCTCTTATTATCGAAGCAGATGTGACGTCTTACTTGAAAGATTCAGCACCGACAGGGAGAACCATGAACTCCTGCATGGCCAGTTTGTTCCCCGCATGAGAACCTCCATTAATCACATTAAAGGCCTGGGGGGAAGAGAGGAGGAGGAGGAGGGGGAGGAGAGGAGGGGTGTGAGGGGGCAGGACTTATGTTAGTTGTCTATCAAAGTCTGATGATGTTGTCCAAGCGTGTGGTGCCTTCAAATGTCTTACAGGAACTGGCAGCACCAGCTCTGTGTTCCCGGCCAGGTCGGCTATGTGGCGGTACAGGGGCACATCTTTCTCAGCTGCACCGGCCTTACAGATGGCGAGAGACACACCCAGGATGGCATTGGCCCCGAACTGAGCTGTTCACCAGGACAGTCAACAGGAAACAAGTTACGTTTGTACCAGTAATGAGAGGGTACACCCCACCCCCACCTGTAACTGCACTCAGACTGGGCAAGTTTAACCCAGAAATGGGTCTGATTTGAGATACAAGTGGGTGTGGCTTAGCCTGGAGGTGTATGCTACTGGTGGAGTTGGTTTTAAGAAACGAATAGGAAGCTTCAGATGTCTTTGATCAGCAGGTCAGAGCTGCTGACTTGATGCTGCCTGACTGGTGATGTGAGCAAATCCTGATGCTGGTTCAGTGTCTCTGTTTATGTATTCCTGCAGAGAGAAGTCCTCGTTACTGGTGTTCATCACATTGCCTGATCCTACGTGTTGGCTGAGTCTTGGTCTATCACAGTCCGGCCTGCATGTTCAGAACCAGGTTCAGTACCTCAAACCTTCTTCCATAAAAACACATGATGCCTGACAGCAGGACTCGGCCGTGTTAGGACTCACATTTGTTTTCCGTGCCATCCATCTCAATCATCATGGTGTCCAGCTGCTCCTGCTCCACCACGCTGACGCCCTACACACACACACACACACACACACACACACACACACACACACACACACACACACACACACAGGTGCGCGCACACACACACACACACACACACACACACACACAGCACCTTTATCACTGGGGTAGGTGCACACATCATGTATCACAGGGTCTCTGGCACATGAATCTCATCAGAACAAACATGTTTGCTGGCTCTCTTTAACTGCGCCAGCAGCCAATAGGATCGCTCCATGTGATTGTGGTGATTGAACCAGTAAATCAGCTCTGGTGAACAAAAGTTGATGATCTTCCAGGTTCAGTTCATCAAGATCATCTTCACTAATGAACCCTCTGATGATGCTGGAAGCCTGGATGCTATGTTAGTAGTACTAAGCTAAAGGTAGCCTATGAAGGAGCTACACCAGGGTCACGTGACTTCAAGGTTACCACCACTAAGCTTCAGGCACAGGTGTGCGCACACACACACACACACACACACACACACACACACACACACACACAGCACCTTTATCACTGGGGTAGGTGCACACATCATGTATCACAGGGTCTCTGGCACATGAATCTCATCAGAACAAACATGTTTGCTGGCTCTCTTTAACTGCGTCTTCACCTCAGAAGTGTGTCCTCACTCGTGAACAAGACCCAGAGACACTTAAACTCCTCCACCTGAGGCAGGACCCCCCCCCCCCACCCCACCCAACCTGGAGTGGGCAGGGCCCCTTTTCCAGCTGAGGACCAGGGCCTCAGACTTGGAGGTGCTGATTCTCATCCCAGCTGCTTCACATTCAGCTGCTAACTGTCCCAGCAAGAGCTGGAGGTCGTGGCCTGATGGCGCTAAGAGGACCATGTCATCTGCAAACAGCAGAGACGACACCCTCCCACCACCAAACTCAACCCCTCCACCACCCAGCTGCACCTAGAAATTCTGTCCATAAAAGTTATGAACAGAACCGGTAACAAAGCAGCCTTGGCAGAGTCCAACCCTCACTGGGAACAAGTCCGACCTACTGCCGGCAACATGAACCAGACTCTCACTCCTCTTATCTTATCATCTTATCTTAATAAAACGCACTGCATGAAGAGCAACCAGTCTTCCCTCCTTCCTGTGTCCTGACTGACACCCATAGTGGATGCTGAATTAACCCTAAAGAACTTGCCCCTCGTCCCATAGCTCCTCCTATACAACGGCCATTTTATATCAGACATTGAAAAATTTTAATAAGGAGAACAAACTGGTGACAGGGCGGCCGGTGGAGCAGTGGTTCTCACTGTGGCCCCCCAGCAAGAAGGTTGTGGGTAGAACAGCACGGGGTCTTTTTGTGTGAGTCTCCGTGTTCTCCCTGTTCCTGCTGGGTTCTCTCTGGTACTCCAGCTTCCTCCACAGTCCAAAGACATCAAGAGGGGACCAGGTTAATCCAGACTCTAAATTGACCGTAGGCGTGGCTGGGAGAGCCAATGGTTGTCTGTCTCTATGTGTTGGCCCTGCCATGGACTGGTGACCTGTCCAGGGGGAAGGCTGCTGGGTTAGGCTCCACCCCCACCACCCTTAACAGGAGAAGAGTTGGAACATGGATAGAAATTGGTGACTTACAGAGGCGATGAGTGCTGGAGCCAGAGAGTCGTTAATGTGTCCGACCGCCTTCAGAACCCCTACAGACAGAGAACAGAGAAGCTAATCATTTTACTTTTGCATAAAACTTCCCTTAAAAACTACAACACGCCATGAGATGTAGTCCATTTGTGTAGTAATGATATCGGTGATGGGTCCATCTCCTGGTTCCTCCTCCAACAGGAAGTGGTCATCTCCTGGTTCCTCCTCCAACAGGAAGTGGTCATGTCCTGGTTCCTCCTCCAACCGGATGTGGTCATCTCCTGGTTCCTCTCCCAACAGGAAGTAGTCATCTCCTGGTTCCTCCCCCAACAGGAAGTGGTCATCTCCTGGTTCCTCTCCCAACAGGAAGTGGTCATCTCCTGGTTCCTCCCCCAACAGGAAGTGGTCATCTCCTGGTTCCTCCCCCAACAGGAAGTGGTCATCTCCTGGTTCCTCCCTCAACAGGAAGTGGTCATCTCCTGGTTCCCCCACCAACAGGAAGTGGTCATCTCCTGGTTCCTCCCCCAGCAGCCAATAGGATCGCTCCATGTGATTGTGGTGATTGAACCAGTAAATCAGCTCTGGTGAACAAAAGTTGATGATCTTCCAGGTTGAGTTCATCAAGATCATCTTCACTAATGAACCCTCTGATGATGCTGGAAGCCTGGATGCTACGTTAGCAGTGCTAAGCTAACGGTAGCCTATGAAGCTACACCAGGGTCACGTGACTTCAAGGTCACCACCACTAAGCTTCAGGCTTCTTGTGATCCTCTGATGACCTTTAATGACCTCCATGACCTCTGTAGGCTCCTCTAGACTCTTGTTAGCAACCCAGGTTTTTAAGACTCTAAAAGGAAAGTGGGCGGGGTTATTAATAGATCCCACTTGTCTTTGTTGTCACAATAGATCAGTAGCTATATACTCTACTTATCTGGTTATTGTTTCTTCCAATTGATCAGATTATATGAGGAACTGCAATGCATTGTGGGTGATATACACCTTTGAAGGAGCTCAGTCAATCTCACAAAGTTCACTTGGGTTTTCAGAGGACTGAAACATCAGTTTGATTGCAGCAGTGGCTCCCCCTGGGACTATCTGACAACTAATGAAACACAGAGAGTCTGTACCTTTGCCCTTGTAGCGACTCTTGTCTCCATCTCGGAGCTCCAGGGCCTCATAGATCCCTGTTGACGCGCCGCTGGGCACCGCAGCTCTGAACACACCTGAAGCACAAACAAGTAAAACTCATTTCATTGCTACTCCACATATATGACACAATACACATTTCAAGCATGAACCGTGAACATTTTTCCTGTGAAGGACTCACTAAGAGACTGTTAGCTTAGACATAAGCTAAATATACGTGGCTGGCTCTTCCTGCATTCTGGAGTCACTAAGAAGTGATGGGGGAGGGAGAAACATGTTAGTGAGCTGGAGACTCCTGTTTGTAACATGACTCACACCTCCCAGCTGAGGCATTGCTTTACGATGAAAGAACCCAAATACCACACACATCTAATACTGAACTGACTCCAGTGAACTATGCATTTACTCATAATCAACATTTTGTGTCTTTATGGATGAAGCTATGCTGCAAAGACTACACACCTATTTACCGCCATCACATACCAACCCCACATGCCAGCAACGGATACATTCACTTCATGTGTGAATGAGCGTTTGATGAATAAAATGACTGGAAAGAAGGTCAAACGTATTCAGGCTGAACACCAGTAACGTAGCAGTGAAGCTCGGTAAGTTGCGAGCATCATGGCGTCCTGCTGCTCTACCTGCCAACACTTTCAACGCTGAGGATTCAGAAATAGAAAACATGTGTAACTGTGAGAGTAAGCTGGCCCTCCACTGGAAAACATGTTCACCCGCTTGCAGAAGACCCTTCAGCCAAGAACTGAACGGTGCAGAAAGACTGTTTGCTTCCTGAACTCTGTTTAGCTCATTCTGACAAAATCTGAGTAGACACCCTTTGTTTTGAGTCTTGACATTAGCAGACAGGCTTGTCGCCAGTCACCTTTCTCTGTGCGAAGGTCCACTTCCACTGTTGGGTTCCCCCGGGAGTCCAAGATCTCCCTGGCAACAACGCTGACAATTGACATCCTGAGACAGAGAGTATTGGATAATTTATGACAAGTCACCTTTAACACTGGAAAAGAAAAGAAAAGATGGGTGCGCGCGCACACACACACACACACACACACACACACACACACACACACACACACACACACACTGCAGTCACTATATGTATTCACTGTGTTACAACAGTTAAAAAACAAGAGGTGTGTAGCTCTCCTGTGGCAACCTGAACCTGCTATGGGCAGAGGCCCAACCTCTGTCCCCATTGTGTGTGTGTGTGTGTGTGTGTGAGTGTGTGTGTGTGTGTTCAGCAGAGAGAGAGGGAGGTGAAACCTGATCATATCAGGATTCTACATGTAGGAGCAGACTACTGCTGCCTCCTCTAGGAGGCACTAGAGAACACACCCATCTATGTGTGAGGTTTGTTCCTTCAGTCTGACTCCCTGGAACCACCAGGTGGCGCTATGGGTTGTACACGTCTTCAACAACGATTGACCATGTGACTCCAGTTACTACAGCTTCCTGTTGTACTTTTACTCCATTGAAAGGAGCAAAAAGTACTGCAAGTGAGTGTTAGTGCAAATTGCAGCGATTCTATTGCCCTTTACTGCTGTGATACTTCAAAATGAGTCAAAATGAATTGATGAAAACGCTGCACGGTGGTGCAGTGGTCAGCACTGTGGCCTCACAGCAAGAAGGTTCCTGGTTCGAGTCCCGGCTTGGGCGCGGGATCTTTCTGTGTGGAGTCTCCATGTTCTCCCTGTTCCTGCTGGGTTCTCTCTGGTACTCCAGCTTCCTCCACCATCCAAAGACATCAATTTGGGGACGAGGCTGATTGATTCTCTAAATTGACCGTAGGTATGAGTGTGAATGGTTGTTTGTCTCTATGTTGGCCCTGCGATGGACTGGTGACCTGTCCAGGGTGTACCCCACCTCTCGCCCGTTGACACTGGGATAGGCTCCACCCCCTGCGACCCTTAATGTGTAGGAATAAGCGGAAGATGATGATGGAATTGATGAAAACTGGACTCGTGTGTTTTGGTCTTTATGGGGTTCATTGATAAAAATGTCATCTGGATAAACAAGCAAGGTGTGAGAGCAGTCTCCTCTAAGGGTGCTAGGTCAATGAGACAGACAGACAGTACATCTCAGGTTTAAGCACATGCTAGCGCTGAAATGTGGGGCTCTGTTTGATGGCAGCACCGAGCTCAGCTAGCATACCTGCCAACTAGCCTTGCTAGCTGAGCTGTCTATTAGCAGGGTGCAAAAGTCTGAATGGTCTGTACTCACGTTCCACAACCCTCACAGCTTCACGTTATGCTTTATCTGGATCAGTCAGCCCAGATTATTGCTTAAACACTGAAGGGTCCTTCAAATACATTGACACAGTAGTAGTAGCAGTACGACAGCAGCATATTTTCCTCCTCTTCTCTAGAAAATGGACTCTATGGGACTCAATTTTATACAGCGCTTTTCTACTTTAGTGGCACTCAAAGCGCTTTACAGTGTCATCTCATTCACCCATTCACACACACATGGTGAAGGCTGCCATGCCAACCTTCTCATCAGGAGCAATTATGGGTCCAGTATCTTGTTCAAGGACACTTTAAAATGGTCACCGGGGTCGAGGATCGAACCAGCGACCCCTCGGTTGCTAGACGGCCACTCTACCCCTGAGCAATGCTGCCCTCAAGAAAAATGACACTGAGCTCAAGAGGACGGTGGTCAGTCTACTCTGGGGTTCTGATGAGTCACAGCCAAGCATCTCAGGAGGTGGGCCTAGGAATCTCCTGGTATATCACCTGAACTCTTTGGTAGCTCCACACTGAAACACTCCAGATCACAAGACTGGAAACTGACTCTCTCTGCATGATGATGTGTTTTCAATCTCCTTTATGTTTTCAGATACAGCTAAAGATGAGCGGACCTGACGGTAATGCGTGATCATCCAGATCATCTGTGGGTGGGTGTTTCCCTCCATCTCCTCATTGATATTCCAAGCATGTAGCACTGCAACAGTGTGTCCAAAAAGGATCTGTTTTGGCGTCCCAGTTTCACAGTAGGATACTGTATTGGAAGGAACATTCAGGCTTTGTTCAGTTATATTTTGTCATTTTACCTTTTACAGTCTTAGAAGTCATCATGAAACATGTGTTTGACCACATTTAAGATGTAAACATCATATCAAGAGCCTTAATTAGCTGGGCTGTGAGGCTGGCGCCAGATCCCTCACACCTGTAGACCTGCACACTGGGAGGAGCACGAATGTGTGAACAGAACATCAAGCATCCTTCCAGCAATTCAAGAGAGGAGGGAGGGTCGGATCAGCAGATTTGCTGCGTTCATCCTCCAGTAAGTGTTCAAACCTTCGCAGCAATGCATCTGACAGCTGGTCAGCAAGTCTATAACTGGCTAATGAGGAGAACTACTCAGTCTACTGCAACTTGTGTGTCATATCAAACAATCCTCACAATGGCGTCTCAGTAGCTGAGAGTTGTTATTAGCATCAGAAAAGCTTCTGATAAGTAGAAATGTGGGGCTGATATCACTGAGGGAGCAGGTGTAAGACCTCACTGTCTTAATGCCCCTAGTTAGCTCCGTTAGCTTTGACTACAATCATTTACAGGAAGTGTATTCATCTTTGCTGCTCTAAAATAGTGGTCATAGCTACAGATGCTCAACTGCTCACAAGCACCAAGGGTTGGATAGCATAAGACAGTCAATTGGAGAGAAAGAGGCCACATAGGCATGGTCTGTTGTTTAGGAGGTCAGACAGCGTGAGGATGAGGGTGGTGGGCACTGTGTGAAGATGTCTTTAGTATTTGTTTCACAAATAAGGAAATACTTCATCTTTAGAAGCATCAGCAACACATTATCACCAGTTTCAGGACTTTAAACTGAAGAACATGGCAGGAACTGCTACTGTGCACCACAGTCAGGTGGCGGGTCTCACCTTTTTACATTCCGATTGCCCCTAGACTCTCTGCCTGTACGATGGGTTTACCCCGGTGGACGAAAGGGTTGCTTCCCTGTGCCTTCAGGTCAGGGAACAGGCCCTGATTGTTGTCAGCGCTTATGAACAGAACAGCAGTTCAGAGTATCCACCCTTTTTGGAGTCCTTTGGAAGGGTGCTGGATGGCGCCCCGACTGGGGACTCCATTGTCCTACTGGGGGACTTCAATGCTCACGTGGGCAATGACAGCGTGACCTGGAAGGGCGTGATTGGGAGAAACAGCAGGACCCACCTGAACACGAGTGGAGTGCAGTTATTGGACTTCTGTGCGAGTTGCAGTTTGTCCATAACGAACACCATGTTCGAACATAAGGATGTTCATCGGTGCACGTGGCACCAGGACATCATAGGTTGCAGGTCTATGATTGATTTTATAGTCGTATCACTTGACCTGCGGCCGCATGTTCTGGACACTCGGGTGAAGAGAGGAGCTGAGCTATCAACTGATCACCATCTGGTGGTGAGTTGGATCAGGTGACAGGGGAAGACGCCGCGTAGACCTGGCAGTCCCAAACGAGTAGTGAGGGTTTGCTGGGAACGCCTGGCGGAAGAACCAGTCAGAACGATCTTTAACTCCCACCTCCGGCAGAGCTTTGACCGCATCCCAGGGGCAGTGGGGGACACTGAGTCCGAAGGACCCTGTTCCGCTCTGCCATTGTCGAGGTGGCTGTTGTGAGCTGCTGGGACCGGTGCGGCAGTAATTTGCTGTCAGGCTGAAGAAGGAGGCCTACAGGGCATGGCTGGTCTGTGGGTCTCCAGGGGCAGCCGGCAGGCCAAGCGGTGTGCGGCTGTGGTAGTCATTGAGTCAAAAACTCAGATTTAGGAGGAGTTCAGTGAGGCCATGGAGTATGATGATTGATCGGCTCCGAAAAGGTTCTGGCAAACCATCCATCGCCTCAGCCGGGAAAGGCGGCAACTTGCCCACACTGTTAACAGTGGAGGCGGGAGGCTGCTGATGTCAACTGGGGAGATAATTGGACAGTGGAAGGAATACTTTGAGGAACTCCTCAATCCCACCAACACGTATTCCATGGAGGAAACAGACCTGGGGGAGGGCTTGGGGGGTGGGGTCGTCCAATCTCTGGCCAAGGCTGCTTTGTCACCGGTTCTGTTCATAACTTTTATGGACAGAATTTCTAGGCGCAGCCGGGTGGTGGAGGGGTCGAGTTCGGTGGTGGGAGGGTGTCGTCGTCTCTGCTGTTTGCAGATGACGTGGTCCTCTTAGCTCCATCAGGCCACAACCTCCAGCTCTTGCTGGGACAGTTGCAGCTGAATGTGAAGCAGCAGGGATGAGAATCAGCACCTCCAAGTCTGAGGCCATGGTGCTCAGCTGGAAAAGGGTGGCCTGCCCACTCCAGGTCAGGGGGAAGGTCCTGCCTCAGGTGGAGGAGTTTAAATATCTAGGGGTCTTGTTCACGAGTGAGGGTAGGATGGAGCGGGAGATTGACAGCCGGATTAGGGTGGCGTCTGCAGTGATGCGGGTGCTAAACCAGTCCATTGTGGTGAAGAGGGAGCTTAGCCAGAAGGAGAGGCTCTCCATTTACCTGTCAATCTACGTTCCAATCCTCACCTGTGGTCAGGAGCTCTGGGTAATGACTGAAAGAACAAGATCCTGAATACAAGCGGCTGAAATGAGTTTCCTCCTCAGGGAGGCTGGGCTCTCCCTTAGAGACAGGGTGAGAAGCTCAGTCCTTCAGGAGGGACTCAGAGTAGAGCTGCTGCTCCTCCAGGTAGAGGAGTCAGTGGAGGTGGTTCAGGCATCTGGTGAGGACGCCTCCCTTGGGAGGTTTTCCAGGCATGCCCAACCGGGAGGAGGCCTCGGGCCGATCCAGGACACGCTGGAGGGATTATGTCTCCCAACTGGTCTAGGAACGCCTCAGGATTCCCCCAGAAGAGCTGGTGGAAGTGGCTGGGGAGGGGACAGTCTGGGCCTCCTTGGTCAGGCTGCTGCCCCCGTGACCCGGCCCCTGGTAAGCGGAGGACATTGATGTCTCATTAAATTATAACTTTATTCCTAATTTTCGAGTGAAGTTAGCAAAAGGTCAGCAGTGTGTGAGTCTTTACTGTGTAAAATCCCACCAGTCAAATGTAGGCGTGCCTAGTGTTGAGACTGTGGTCTAAGTGATGGAACTGGCAATGAGGACATTGTCCACAGAGGCTAAGTTGGATATGCAGCTGTTTAACCACTCATACACACTTGGATCAGGTATCAGAATCTGTATCAGGACCGAAAACTACAGTCAAGCTAGGATGTGATGGTTCTTCCTCTTTTGTATGAAGATACTTGGACATGACTTTCATAGTCAAGTGTTGGACCGGTCTGTGTCTCGCTGCAGGTTATGTAAGCAGCAGCAGCAGAGGGAGCATGGCCATTAATGCACCACCACACCTACCAGAGACTGCAGCGTTCAGCAAAAACTCTACCAGCTATGGAGGATGGAGAGATTGGAGGGTGAAGAAGAAATAAATTAACAAGAAGACAGAGAAAACAGAAAGGACAAAGGATTTTGGAGCTGATTCACTTAACATGTTGACAAGTGTTGCAGTCATATTTCCAACTAACTGGAGCAACTCAAATCACATCTCTACGCTGTACATCCAAGCATTTATGGTTAATAAATTAGTCTGATCATACAGGAGAGTTTGTACCACTCACTGGAAGTCGGAACAGTGCCATAAAAACATTCCAAGTGTTTGAAACTGTCACAAATCTCTGGTAGGACTTGATAGTGAGATGAAGGCATACAAATATCTGATTAGTGCTATGACCTGGAGGTGGCTGGAGAAGACTGTCTGAGTCTTCTATATATGTAAATATATATGCATATATGTATACATATGTGTATATAAATGTGGCTGGATGGAGCTTCTCAGCAGCTGCAGGACTGTTTCGACAGCACCGACTGGGACATGTTTGAGGAAGAACACCTGGATGTTTTAACGGACACTGTTCTATGTTCCATCAAGAGCTGTGTAGACGTGGTCACAGTGGAGAAACGCATCAGGGTCTATCCCAGTCAGAAACCCTGGATGACCAGGGAGGTGAAGCAGCTGCTGAGGGAGAGAAACACCGCCTTCAAAGCTGGCGACAGGGCTCTCTACAGCACAGCCCACGCCAACCTGAAGAGAGGCATCAGGAAGACCAAGGAGGACTTCAGGAGGAGGATCAATGACCATCTGGACAGCAACAACAGCAGGCAGACATGGATGGCGGTCCAGCACCTCAACTACAAACCCAGCATCAGAGCAGCTGAGGGCGATGACGCTCTGGTAGAAAAACTGAATCTCTTCGTTGCTCGCTTCGAGTCTGTACCACTAGGAGCACTCATGTCGCTACCAGAGGCCGGGAGCACCCCCTCTCTTATGGTAGGGGTGCACGAGGTGAGGCGCACACTGAGGAGTGTCAACCCACGCAAAGCAACAGGCCCTGATGGCGTCGCTGAATGGGTGTTGAAAGACTGTGTGGACCAGCTCGCAGGGATTTTCCGCAAAATCTTCTACCTGTCCCTGACTCAGTCTACAGTCCCATCCTGACTGAAGACCTCCTTGTAGTCCCACCTAACCCAAGAAATCCCCCACAACCAGCCTTAGCAACTACTGGCCTGTTGCACTCACACCAGTGGTGATAAAGTCTCAAAAACTGGTTAGGAGTCACATCACCACCTTCATAACCCCAGCTTGGACCCATACCAACAGGTCGACAGTTATATATATATATATACACATATACATATATATGTGTATATATATATATATTCATATATATGTATATATATATATATATATATATTTATATATATATATATACATACATATATATATACATACACACATATTTATATATACATATATATGTATATATACACACATATACATATATATGTGTATATATATATTCATATATATGTGTATATATATACATACACACATATTTATATATACATATATATGTATATATAAATATGTGTGTGTATATATATACATACACACATATTTATATATACATATATATGTATATATATACACACATATACATATATATGTGTATATATATATTCATATATATGTGTATATATATACATACACACATATTTATATATACATATATATGTATATATAAATATATGTGTGTATATATATATACATACACACATATTTATATATACATATATATGTATATATATACACACATATACATATATATGTGTATATATATATTCATATATATGTGTATATATATACATACACACATATTTATATATACATATATATGTATATATAAATATGTGTGTGTATATATATACATACACACATATTTATATATATACATATGTATATATGTATATATACATATATGTATATACACACATATATGTATATATGTATGTGCATATATGTACTGTATATGTCAATGTGTGTGTTCTGTGTAAAAAGATTGACAGAAGGAAAACAAAATGAAAAGAAGGCAAAGGAAGAGAAAAAGGAAGAAATGAAGGGGATGAATAATTAAATGTCCTTGTTTGGCTGGGGAAGAAATGTAGGGAGGAAGAAGAGGAACGGAGGGCTGATCGCAGCACACACACTCAGACACAAGACTTAAGAGTTCATGTGCTCATCAACATGGATACTGACAATGAAACAATGAATGTTTGAATGTCTTCTCAGTGTAAAAGTTGCCTCAGTCAGGAAACCACATTAACCACATCAAATCACATAATAGGCCAGCCTTGTGGAGCAGTGGTCCTCACTGTGGCCCCCAGCAAGAAGGTTGCCGTCCAGTTTGATTCAGTGCCATACAAATACAACTGGAATTGAATTCATGTTGTTTGCTATTTTTAATCCTTTTTGTTCCCTATGACCCAGATCCAGAGTCTCCAAACCTCCAACCTGAGCCTAAACCCAGCATGAGCCTCACCCTGAGTCAGCTTAAAGTCCTAAACAGCCCTGGTTCGGTGTCTCATGAAGCCTGAACTGACCTGTTGTCGTTGGCTTAAACCTCCAAATTTGTCCTGACTAGGATAACTGGAGGAGTGACACCTGATCCTGAACCTGATCCTGAAACTGACCTTGACCCCTCAATTGAAACATCTTTGTTCGTATAACTGCTCTGGGGTCTGGTCATGTAAGAAGAAAATATGCATGAAGCGTCTCAAACACACACATGCACACACACACACATGCACACACACTCTCACAATCACACACACACTCAAAATCACACACATTCACAATCTCACACACTCACAATCACACACACACTCAAAATCACACACACTCATAGAAATGCATGCGCACAACACAAACACACACACACACGCATTCGCAGACACACAATCTCACACACATGCAACCACACACTCCCACACACACACACACGCATACACACATGCACACACGCGCATGCTCACACACACACATGATACACACTCCCACACACACACACACACGCATACACACTCCCGCACTCACATACACACTCCCACTCCCACACGTGCACACACTCACACACACACACACACACACACGCTCACACACACACGCTCACACACACACACTCACACACATGCACACACATACACACACATGCACACACACACTCACACACAGACACATACACACTTGCACACACACTCCCACACAAAGGCACTCGCACACACACACACACACACACACACACAGCATCCTGCACCACCTCTCAGACACACAAACACTTCCATGTCTGGAGGGAAGACGAGAAGATTTCCTGCGTTTACCTGCCGTCTCTGTTCTGTCCTTCACGGCGGCGCTGGAGAAAATACTGGAGAGGCTGAGCGAGCGAGAGAGAGGAAAACAGGCGGGGAGGAGTAGAGGGTGAGATGTGTGGCAGAGGGGGGGAGGGGTGATGACTCAGTGGAGATGGAGAGAGGCAGAGGAGGAGAAGAAGAGGGTTAATTAAAAAGGAGGAGATGGACAGAGGACAGTGATGAAGGGATGCCGACAGAGTGCCGAGCTTGGTTGTCCAACAGGAAGTAAAAATAGATGGAGAGGAGGACTGGTTCTCTCTGGTGCTGCAGTGGGGTTCAGTTCATGTAGATGCAGTTACATAATCCGTCCTCCTCCACGAAAGCGGGGGGGGGGGGGGGGGGGGCGAGCTGCTGCATCATCAACCCTTGTGCAAGGCACCACCCCAAAAACGGATGAGGTGAAAATCCGCATCAAGTCAGATGTCAGTGAGCTGTCCAACATTCTCCTGTCTCTCTTATTTTTGCTTCTGAACAAATCGATGCAGCAGCCTTCCAGTGCCGCAGTCCAGGACTATGAGGGACTGCATGCATGTCCTCGAGCCCTAACCCAACCCCCATCCAGGAGGGAACTCCTCCTTCCATTTAATTTGGCCTGATAAAGGTCTGTGCAGGAGTGAGTTCTAAAAACTGGAAACATGTTCTTGTTTTGAACGTCCAGTTTCCTCATCTGTGACCTGAAATCAGGTGTGAAATCCAGCTGAAGACATTTTAACGTTTGGTTAACGATATCAGACGAATCGCTGGTGAATTCTGACCACCCAGAAGAGGTCACCGGCCCCATGTGGTGGCGCAGGCTGTGTGTCTTCATGACCCCGAGATAGTAAGAGTCCTATATTCCTGGCAGGGTCGCCCCACCGAAAGGGTCAAAGGGCAGAGTGTCTTTCGAGGTGGTGTCCTGCTTCCAGGTCCAGTTATGAGCACCCTTACGCTTGAACATTGCATTTGCTTTGGACAACCCATGACGTCCAGTACAAAAACACAACTCAGTTAAAATCAGGGAGGTTGGTCCTCCAGCCGTGCCCTTCAAGTGTCTCTCAAGTATCTGTCTTCAAGTTTCCCAGGAGGACAACAGAGCTCCCACAGGCAGCCTGCCTAGTGCTGCATTCAAGCGCTCCACGAAGGATGAATGGTCTGAACAGCTATGCAGTACATTCGCACAAACAGTAGTGAGGCATGACACGACCACTTCCTGTTGGACTGCAAACATACCTCATCCCTGACACGACTGCTTCCTGTCTGACATGATCACTTCCTGTCTGCCTTTTTGTGTCTCTGCATGATTGCAGGTCAGAGGCAGTTTTCTGTTCTTACATCCATGCACGCTCCAGTTCGTTTGATGCTACATATATCTGGAATATATTCACGCACACACCTGGACAAACATACCTAGGCCCCTTTTCATAGAACCTGATATCTCAGGGACACCCTCTAATATGCCTCTAGGTCCACTGGGACTCCAGGATGTGCTGAAGAGATGGTCAAAGGTCACGGTCACTGACAGGCACATCCTGAAGACACACACCAGTGAAGGCTTCCGAGTTTGTTGAAATCATAACAGCAGATTTAGGAACTAGTTTGTGTCTGATCTTCCTGTTTGGCATCACACTGACTGCGTTTTCTTGTTGCAGCGGCACCATTAACTGCAGAAACAGTGACCTCGCAGCTCTAAAAACAGACTGGTGGAGATGTTCATGTCTGCTGGAGGGTGACAGTGATCCACACTGACAGAGTGTGTCGAGTGTGTGTGCCAGTATTTGCGTTGTGTGCACAAGCAGGTGCGTACGTCCATCCGTGTGCTGTGTTTCTTATGTGTGAGTGTGTGAGCTCATCTATAATTAAATTCATGAGTTTAATGGGATTATCTTTGGGAGGCAAGCAGCACAATGTCCTTGACATCCATCTCCCAGTTAGCCACGGGTGAGCAGCAGCGAGAGGCAGCAGCAAGCGACCTGGAGGCAGCGAGACAAAAGCACAGTGAGGAGATCAAAGAACGGTGAAATGCTTTTAAGTGAGAGGAGGGGAGAAGCGGTCCAGAGGGGGGGGGGGGGGGGGGGGGCTAACGGACGAGTGCCTCACATCGTAATTATCTCATTTTCTGCTCTATTACCACTTAAAGTCAGCTGGTCTTTCGTCCACCTACAGCTCTCTACAACCATCCCTCCATCCCTGTCGAAGACTTTGGCGTCATGGTTGCTGATTTACATCTGACAAGCTCCATAGCGCCCCCACTGGCACCACACATCCAATAATGCCAGACAGACACAGCACAGAGAGACAAGGAAAATCAAGCTGCCTCTAAAGTAAAACATGGACCTGATGTCAAACTCCAACACATGAAGACCAACAAACTATAAAGGTAACAACAGCATTCATGTTATGATGTTTGGAAGAAGCTGTGGGAATTTATTCAAGTGATAGTGCAGCACTTTCGCCAATTTATTACAGGTTGAGGTTACAGAGTTAAACAAGCAGCTGTTAACACATGCTTATGTCACAGGCTCCAGCAGGGCCTCGCCAGCGTAGTGCTTGGAGTGTGACCTCAGTTGACCTGTCATTAGGACCCACCCATAAACACACAACAACCAATCTCAGTCTGTAGTTGTCGCACAACAATTTGGACATCCTTAATTTAGCCTAGCATTAGCATTCCTGCTAATGGTTATGGTTATGATAAATAATGGTCATAAATTCCTTGTTTTATATATATATATATGTGTGTGTGTGTGTGTGTGTGTGTGTGTGTGTGCGCGCGCACCGCAATTTTAACGTTATATTATTTACTCGAAAATTGCTAACAAGTCTGATTTGTTTCTGTAACATTAAGCAAACAACAACAACAACAAAATAACAGGAGAAACAAGATGTTGTCTGATGAGAACCTGAGGGCCAAACAACAGTGGCAGAGAGCGGAGACTCACCTGAGGAGCTGAAGCCCCCAGGGTGCAGTGAAAAGGGCCCAGGTGCCTGGAATGTTGTCAGGAACCATGAATGTCCTTCATCTCCCTCTGGTGGCCATTGAGAAACTAAACCATTACTCATTGGACACTGGGAAGACTGGAGAGGTCGGTGAAGGTTACACTGTCACTTCTGTCTTTTTGAGGGACATTTGATGCTCACAACCTCATTTGATGATGAAATAAATTAAGAAAATACATAAAAAAACCTACATTCATACCATTGGACTATAATCGCTATATTCTGGATTATTTGTTAGACCAAGTAAAATAATTAAGGTCTTTCTCCATGATGCCAGTGTAATATTGGAGGATTTATTTGTCCTCAAAAAAATCCGGGATCCATATGTTCAACAATTTAAATGGCCATCGAGTTTCGAAAAACTTCCACGAAACATCGGCTATAAATATACAAGAATAAAACATGAAAGAAATACTGAATACAACACACTTGTGATATTTCCGACTTCCGGATGGGCGGTAAACGTCCTTAAACCGAGGCACTTGAACGCCCCATGGCAACAGAAGCTCACGGAGGCTGAGCGGAGAAGGTAGGACCGACGGCTGTGTCATTTGCTGGGTCTTCATGGCCATCAGTTCTCATCAGGAGGACAGAAATTGGGATTTGAGTTACTCTTTTCATTGGAAATGCTATTAGCACTGGCGGCTAACTTGGCTAACCCGCCGGCATCTGTCAAAACAAACTACCTCCTTTAGCAGTTAGCTGCTAAGGCGGCTAGCTTGGCGAGCTCGGCCACAAATGCGAGCGGAAAGTTTCCAGACATTATGTCGGTGGAACCGAGTCACCGTGTGGCTGACGGTTCATGGAACACTGGACGCGTAGCTGTGTGACATGCGCCTCGGGTTTAAAACAGGACATTTCGTGGTGGGTGTGGGTCTGGCGGACGTACCCAGTTAACCTAGCTAACGTTAGCTAGGCTTCCCAAAGCGCATCAAATTGCTCTATAGTTGATAAACTATACGCCCACAACTTACATTTTCTAAGATAAATTAACAGTCTACTTGATTGAGACACATCTTATAGATATAGTTCCAAAGTGTAAACGTAGTGTGATATGCGGAAGTGATTAAAACGTAGATGAATAATGTCAGAACGATGTTAGACGTCAAACTGCCCTCTCTTTGCTGGCTTGGCTCGCACCTACGGTGTGAAACAGTGGCAGACCCTCCTTTAGAAACGGTTTCATTAGGAATTAAAGAGAAAACATTTATGCTTTGGTTAATTGTGTCTTCACATTAAAAAGAATTGATTTTATTTCATTATTTTATAGATTTATGTCCATCCCGTTATGTTTTTGTAGTGATTGTAACTAAATCTCACTAGAGTTTAAACAATCGGGTTATCAATTAACCAAACAGTTGTCAATTAAATATTATTATTGTTACGGTAGGATTACAATTCATGAGCAATTATACAAGAAAATTTGCAAGTTGCCATAAATTTGTTTTTAGGGTGAGAGCTAATGGAATGAGGTATTTCTGTAGTCTGACAGGAAGTTAGCACCACAGAGATGAGGTATGTTTGAAGTCCAACAGGAAATGGTCATCTCCTAGCTCCTCCACCAACAGGAAGTGGTCATCTCCTGTTTCCTCCCCCAGCAGCCAATAGGATCGCTCCATGTGATTGTGATGATTGAACCAGTAAATCAGCTCTGGTGAACAAAAGTTGATGATCTTCCAGGTTCAGTTCATCAAGATCGTCCATGCCAGCAAACACCACTGCCTCTGCTCATTGTACTGTACCCTTACTTATCCTGATAGGAATAGCTGGAGCCTTCATGGTCACATCTGAGTTAACTGTAAATATTAAACATGAGAAATGTGTCAATATTTAACATATCACAGGGGTAATAATGATATATATGGTAATAAAAAAGGTTTAGGTGATACAGTGTTGAGTCAGAAGGTTAGTAAAACAAATCTGTTTTCATCCCTAAAGCCTCCGAACTGCACAACAATACTAGTTGAAACAACATTGTTGTTGCTGCATTTTCTAGAATGAGTCTGCTTGTGTATGTCAAATATTTCTGAATGAATCACCCGGACATAAGTGGTGTCATCGTCCCTGCAAATGACCATCTAACCTGCCAAATGACCCAAACAAAGAGCCAGTGATAATGTCATGTCCTCTACTATTGTTCTGTTCATGATGCGCTAGCCTGGCTATGTGACTGTCTGCATGGTCACAGGACATCCAGCCAGAGTGCAGTGAACTGTTCCTGTCTGCTGCTGACCTGAACGTGCAGGTCCAAGTTTCTGGGATGCTTCCATGTACTGTAGGCTCAAAGTGAGTGACAGAGGGGACCCTGCTGCTGCTGCTGCTGCTACATGGCTTTCTCTACCTTTACTTTCCCAACACTCAAAGATTGCTCCTGGTGGGTTGGGGGGGCCCAGTGGTTTCTGGGAGATCTGCACTCTGATTGGCTGGTTGGACCTTAAAATTTCAAATAATGCAAAAGAAGGTTTGGTCAAGATGCAGGCCAACACACTTGTATCTCAGGATCAGTCCAGCATCCAGTCAGATGCTGGTGCTCTTCATGAGTCGAAGTCAGTGAACTGATCAGTTGTTGGTCACCTGATCAAGTCCCTCAACCGTGTCAGCAGCAACTCTCCTGTATTGCTGGTAGTCAGTGAATTGATATCACTGATCACTTGATATCCATCAAGAAAGAAACAGTAAAATGTGTCTTTGCTCTTCCTCTCATCTCCCTCCTCCTCCTCCTCAGATGCAGACTATCAAGTGTGTGGTCGTGGGTGACGGTGCAGTGGGGAAGACCTGCCTCCTCATCTCCTACACCACCAACAAGTTTCCATCTGAGTACGTCCCCACGGTGAGTCCCGGGACACTTGGCATTTCCTGCTGCCGTGATGGTCATGAACACACCACTGTAGAAGATCAGGATTAATTAGAGGAAGAGCGGTGTGGTTTTTTTGAGCAGTGATCAATATTGCAATCAAATCACAGAAGAGGGTCCCAGGTTCCAGTCCTGGCTGTGCCTCCACCTCTGTATGGGGTTTGCATGCTCTCTGTGTCTGCTTGAGTTTCCTCCGCCCTCAAAGACACGTGTGTCCTGGTAAGTCCTCTAGATTGCAGTCGGACCCGTACATGCCTCATCTACCAGAGCACCAGGCTTCTGTCACAGGACTCTGCCTCCTGGAGGACCTGCCACATTACCTCATATCCTGGCTTTGCTGTGAAATGTTGCAAAATCATTTAAAATGTCATTTTACCACTCATGTAATTTGACATGTTCTATAATAAATGACCGTCTCTGGATACGTCGGGAGCCATTTCAGTCCAGTCAGCATTAATAACCAGAAGCGCTGGTATGACCAGCACCAGATTCAGCTGCACTAAATCAGCGGGAGGACTCCCCAGCTCCCCCACATCAGTGGATGCACTGAGAGATGGTGTGAGAAGACACTTGGGGTCTTGCATAAATTTCATGTAGCTACTGCCATCTAGAGGCGGTGGTAAGCTACTGCCGACCAACAGCAATTAGTGTTCAGCACGAAGCAAATTGGATGGAACCTGGATGTTTCACCAGCCTGTGGTGACCATGGCCCCACCTTCACTAAGAGGTACATTTAAAGTAGTCTGGTGGAAACAGTAGTGGGTTAGTATGCTGACTACTGCAGTTCCTCTCATGCACGCAGACGCCTGGTTGGCTGACAGGTTCATCACAGCGAGGGCTGAACAATTTGGGACAAAAATCTGAGTGGGATTTTTCTGACAGATTTGACTTTTGATTTGTGATTTTTTTCCCTCCAAACTTCAGTTCAAAAGTCATGGTGACCTTTAGTGATGGAGCGTGATCACCTGGTACCGTCTGACGACTGTCTGCCAATGCTGATGCAGTAATGAGAATTTATGATCAAGATCGAAGAGTGATGATCACTTTCTTTGAAAAGGACGGTACGAACAAAAGATGATCAACAGAATGTAGGGGAACCTAGGAAATCATCACCTGCTGAGGTCGTCCGGGCACTTCGTGTCTCAGGCTTTGTTCCGTCTCTGGAGACAAAGACAAGTGTCTCAGCGTGGCCTGGCTCCATCAGCTTGGCTCTCAGCTTTGTCGTCTCCTCACTGTCCGTGCCGGTGACACTAACATGCATGTGCTCCGTGTGCTGCACCTCTCTACATGTATGTTGTACTTTCACTCAACTATGTACCAGAACTCCTCCTGGGGACTCGCTGAGCAGCTGTGGTGTGTCGGTGACTTCGCCCCACCTCTGCTCTCCCCCTGCGCGCTGGCCCTGCTCGTTCAGAGCTGGATTATCAGAAATCCCTCAGAGTAACGGATTCCTTTTATGGAAGTGATGTTTCGATCCTTCAAGGAAATGACACTCGGCCATTTGGGATCACGGTGGATCTGCTGCCGGCGGACTCCCCACGCTCGGTGAAGCTAAAGCAAAGTTCTACGATATTCACATTTTGTGCGGACTGGAAAAACGTGAATTTAAAAAGTAAAATTTGTGTCCTTTCAAAACATCTGGAAAAAGCCAGAAGTTTGGTATGTTCAAATCTGTGTGTGTGTGTGTATTTTGAAGCACTGTCCCTCCAGTGGGGGCCAAGTATGAAGCCGACTGGTGGTTAGGGTTAGTTAGAACCTTATGTGGAACCGTTGCGTCCAGAACAGAGCTGGACGCTGGCTGCTGCTGTCCTCATTGGTCGGAGCCGTCCCTGGAGGGAAAAGCTCCTTCGGTCTCATTCCCTCCTAAACCCTCGCCGCTGTGTAGCCGAGCCGGCTTCATCTTGTGGGGTGCTGCTTCTCCACAGTACCTCGCAGGCCACAGGGTCACTGTCACAGAGGGAATCAGTCAAGCGTCCATGATAAAAGCATAACTCTAACTGACCATTGCTGCTGTGTCTCCAACCTCCTCCCTTCGTGCATCTCTCTCCCAGGTCTTTGACAACTATGCGGTGACGGTGATGATCGGTGGCGAGCCGTACACTCTGGGGCTGTTTGACACTGCAGGTACGTTGAGTAACTGGTCCCTCCCAGCGGGGATCATGGGACCGGCTACGTTTTGATCTATGTTTATCGCCCCCTGCAGGTCAGGAGGACTATGACAGACTGCGACCTCTCAGTTACCCTCAGACCGACGTCTTCCTCGTCTGTTTCTCTGTTGTATCACCGTCTTCCTTTGAGAACGTCAGGGAGAAGGTTTCTTCTCGTTCACTCATTAGGCAGCCAGAACACTGAGCTAAATGATGCTTTTGGTTTTCTGCTATCAAACTAGAATAAACTGGCATTTCCAGCGACACAGAACACTTAGCTGCTGTTGCACAGAGCCAATCTAACCATCTCTGCCTGACCTGACAGTGGGTGCCGGAGATCTCCCACCACTGCCCGCGGACCCCCTTCCTGCTGGTGGGGACTCAGGTGGACCTGAGAGACGACAGCAACACCCTGGAGAAGCTGGCCAAGAACAAACAGCGAGCGTTGACCTGCGAGAGTGGCGAGAAGCTGGCTCGTGACCTCAAGGCCGTCAAATATGTGGAATGTTCTGCTCTGACACAGGTAGGTCAAGTCCGGAATCCCTGGGTCAGGCTTCCATACAGGTCAGAGGTCACATCATGTGAAAGCTCTTAGAAAGCAAAACAAAAGTGGTGGTGTTTTTTTCCTCAATTTGGTCACTAATTTTGAACAATCCTTATATGGCGCCGTGGTCGTACACCTGTAAGAGTGACCCTTTGCAGGTGTTCCAGAGATGTGGGACAGACAACTCAAACACAATGGCGCTGGTCTCCCACTCATCCTGGGCAGACGTGGAGATGACTTGGTTAAGTGTCGTCCAGATGAAGGAGTGATGATTCACTGAGCAATCAGCTGTCTGATTGGCTTCTAAAAATTCAACTTGTACTGCTGTGAAAGATGGCGAACGGCCAGTTCACGGTGAGCAGAGAGGGGACGCGTCCTGAGCTGCTTGACTGTTTGTCTTTGCCAGAGGGGACTGAAGAACGTGTTTGACGAGGCCATCTTGGCAGCTCTGGAGCCTCCCGACACCAAACCAAAGAGACGCTGCGTCCTGCTATAGACGCCAACAACGCAGGGGTGGACGGGGGACCAGGGAGGACGGGACGGGACGGGAGCGGACAGCCTTCAGTCTCGTCACAGACGCGTGATGCTCTAATATGACTAATGGGTTTGAAGATGGTCGACCAGGAGCCTGGAGACCAGCTGAGCCACATCTGAACCTCAGATGCCTTAAATACCAACAGACGATGGACGCTCACCGACCACCACATCTAAACTAAGACACGCCCATATTTGGTCACTAAGCTAAACCTTCTACTAATTACAGTAGTCTGTTTCTCTGGAAAGATAGAGAAGTAGTTACATTATCGCAGTTTCTTTGTCACTGTTCAGTTCATTCACATCTTCCATCCATCGTCTGTACCACTGCTGAGGCTGGCCGGGGGCGGAGCCTATCCCAGCTGTCACCGGCGTGAGGTGGGGTACGTCATTCAGTCCTGACCTGATTGGTTGATTAGAGAGTGAATATTTGCATTGTACAGGTTGACAGCGTGACAGTGGTTCTTGCAGATGCCTTCAACACAGCCTTCATAACCGGAACTGTTGGTCTGGTAGTTTGGGGGCAGCGTTGTGTCCAAGGCTCCTTTTTCCTCTGGAGTGTCTGAAGTCACATGGTTTCACTTTCCTGCTTTACCAACAGCAGGAAGTTGTTGCATTTTTGGAAATGTAACAATTTTCCTTTTATCATCTTTCGGCCCAGAACCCCCCCCCCCCCAGTTTATATTCCTGTCAAAGTTTCTGCCTCTGCCTGAATGAGACACACATTTTTGAGTTTGAGATGTCTCCACTTGAATGATGGCGTTGAAGCAGCGCTCGCCAAGCTCCTCCCTCCTGGGGGTGGGATCAAACTGAAGTCCTTAGACCTGATGAACTCAAATGTCTCCGAGCTCCATCACCATGGTGACGTCACCGTTTCCAGGTTAATACAGAACCCCAGGACGCCATTCTAGCAGGTCATTTATGAGGCTGGTACCCTGTGGTAGCAGGGCGTCACCTCTGGATGACACGCCCCTCTCCAGGTTCCATCCCCTCATCTTCAAATCATGGCCCCAGTCTTTTTTTGACAACCTTTTTTTAGCTCTTCATTCTGTTTGGTTCAGCTTTTTCGACTGTTTGAAAGACTTGAGAATGCGACTGTTGAGAGAGAGAGAGACCACTGACGGAGGGAGACAGTCAGATTGGTGACACCTGACTGACCGAACGACGACAGCAGTGACGTTGATGCTGTTGACACAAACGCCCCCTGTTGCTAACAGGGTTAGCATTAGCACCTCCAAAAGGCCTTCAACATACAGTCTGTACAAGTCTGAATGAGCTTGCACTGGCCTGTCCTGGCCCACGGGACCACCAGGTGGTACCTCTTCAGCCCCCCTGACAAGAGCTCATTGGACCTTCTTCTGTCCAGGCTCAGTCCTTCTGTCCAAGTTCGTTTGTAGGTGACAGTTGGGCAGAAACTGATGGCACATTCAGCCCATTGTGGCGATGGCGTGTCTCCTTTCCAACTGCCCTCTGTTTGGGAGACATGCTAAGTGTCTGCTAATCTGCTGCCCCCTTGTGGTTTGGAGTGTGGAAGCTTGCTCTGATTTTTACAAATTGTACCTTTTTGTTTGAACTGAGAGAGATTCCACTTTCAAAGTTTCATCTGAGGCGTCACCCTGGACCCCTAAAGCTGTGATGTCATCAGATATACCCTCAGATGATGAGTCAGCAGATATTTCTGCTTTTCTAAGCCAAATGGACCTCCCTCTGGAGCTGTAGTTTTAGGGAGCCATTTGTCAGGGGGGTCAGAGCCGACCGGGCAGCGTCAGCTGAAGGTGGAACAACTGGTCAGCAGCATAGTTGTGGCCGGAGGAAATGACCTGGTTCCTTTCACCTGAGAGCCTGTCCTGCTGAAATAAACTCAAACTCCACTTTGTGTCTTTATTGTAAAAGTTGTGGGATGATGGTTTATTCTGATGAGTGAAGGTTCTGTTTCTCTATTTCGCTGCTCCTGATTGCTTCCTGAGAACATTATTTTAGCAGTTTTGATGAACTCTTTCTCTTTTCCTCTGTTCCTTGACGGTCGAGTGCCAAGAGTGGAGCCGCTCTGATCGCTGAACTCCTGCGCCAAGAACACGTGAAGCAATAACTGCCGAATGTTTGCCCTTGTGTGTGGAAATAAAAGAGACCTGACTGTTGTTCCACCTTTTATTTAGTGACGCTTCATAAATTTGAGTTCTCTGGTATAAAGTTAAAACTTAAATTTCTTTTTTCTATCAGTGTTGACTTTGTCACAGATTTGAAACAAATGAATCAGGACGACCTCAATAAATCTATCCTCCTCTGCCTCAACACGTTTTCTTTTTTGATCAAAAAAATACAGAGTGCATAGAACACAAAGGCCACGATTGTAAAAAGCATAAGCAGCAGAGGAGGGTGGCAATGAAGTACAAGTACTTCATCTCTGCAGGACTCCTGACAGTCTTCAGTAATATTTCTAGAAAAAAGTTCTTTGGTTGTAAATGGCTTGATGTCTAAGTGCAGTAACCTACAGTGAACGCTAGGGGGAAGTGTTCCTCCGTGTGTGGGGGGGTCCTTGGTCCCAGCGTCCCTCTGTTATGTC
>NC_141341.1:355000-442500 GCF_037954235.1 Aulostomus chinensis | reverse complement strand
GACTCTCTCTCTCTCTCTCACACACACACTGATATACACTGACTCTCTCTCTCACACACACACTGATATACACTGACTCTCTCTCTCTCTCTCACGCACACACTGATATACACTGACTCTCTCTCTCACACACACACTGATATACACTGACTCTCTCTCTGACACACACTGATATACACTGACTCACTCTCTCTCACACACATACACTTATATCCACTGACTCTCTCTATCTCACACACACACACACACACACACACACTGATATACACTGACTCTCTCTCACACACACACTGATATACACTCACTCTCTCTGTCAAACACACTGATATACACTGACTCTCTCTCTCACACACACTGATATACACTGACTCACTCTCTCTCACACACATACACTTATATCCACTGACTCTCTCTATCTCACACACACACACACACACACACACACACACACACTGATATACACTGACTCTCTCTCTCACACACACTGATATACACTCACTCTCTCTCTCACACACAAACTGATATACACTGACTCTCTCTCCCTCTCACACACCCACTGATATACACTGACTCTCTCTCACACACACTGATATACACTGACTCTCTCACACACACACTGATATACACTGACTCTCTCTCTCACACACACTGATATACACTGACTCTCTCTCTCTCACACACACACTGATATACACTCACTCTCTCTCACACACACACACACGCTGATATACACTGACTCTCTCTCACTCACACACACACTGATATAAACGACTCTCTCTCACACACACACTGAAATACACTGACTCTTTCTCACACACACTGATATACACAGACTCTCTCTCTCACACACACTGATATACACTGACTCTCTCTCACACACACTGATACATACTGACTCTGTCTCTCACACACACACATTGATATACACTGACTCTCTCTCACACACACACTGATATAAACTGACTCTCTCTCTCACACAAACACTGATATACACTGACTCTCTCTCTCACACAAACACTGATATACACTGACTCTCTCTCACACACACACACTGATATACACTGCCTCTCTCACACACACACTGATATACACTGACTCTCTCACACACACACTGATATACACTGACTCTCTCTCTCACACACACTGATATACACTGACTCTCTCTCTCTCACACACACACTGATATACACTCACTCTCTCTCACACACACACACACGCTGATATACACTGACTCTCTCTCTCTCACACACACACTGATATAAACGACTCTCTCTCACACACACACTGAAATACACTGACTCTCTCTCACACACACTGATATACACAGACTCTCTCTCTCACACACACTGATATACACTGACTCTCTCTCACACACACTGATATACACAGACTCTCTCTCTCACACACACTGATATACACTGACTCTCTCTCAGACACACTGATACATACTGACTCTGTCTCTCACACACACACATTGATATAAATAGACTCTCTCTCTCAAACACAAGCTGATATACACAGACTCTCTCTCTCACACACAAGCTGACATACACTGACTCTCTCTCTCACACAAACACTGATATACACTGACACTCTCTCTCACACACACACTGATATAAACTGACTCTCTCTCTCACACACACATGCTGATATACACTGACTCTCTCTCTCACACACACATGCTGTTATACACTGACTCTCTCTCTCTCACACACACTGATATACACTGACTCTCTCTCTCACACACACACACTGATATACACTCTCTCTCTCTCACACACACACACTGATATACACTGACTCTCTCACACACAGAGACACTCACTCTCTCTCTCACACACACACTGATATACACTGACTCTCTCTCTCTCTCTCTCTCTCACACACACTGATATACACTGACTCTATCTCTCACACACACACTGATATACACTGACTCTCTCTCACACACACTGACATACACTGACTCTCTCTCACACACACACTGATATACACTGACTCTCTCTCTCACACACACTGATATACACTGACTCTCTCTCTCACACACACACTGATATACACTCACTCTCTCTCTCACACACACACTGATATACACTGACTCTCTCTCTCTCTCTCACACACACACTGATATACACTGACTCTCTCTCACACACACTCTGATATACACTGACTCTCTCTCACACACACTGATATACACTCACTCTCTCTCTCACACACACTGATATACACTGACTCTCTCTCTCACACACATTGAGACACACTCTCTCTCTCACACACACACTGATATACACTGACTCTCTCTCTCTCTCTCTCACACACACACTGATATACACTGACTCTCTCTCACACACACTGATATACACTCACTCTCTCACACACACTGATATACACTCACTCTCTCTCTCACACACACACTGATATACACTCACTCTCTCTCTCTCACACACTTATATACACTGACTCTCTCTCTCACACACACTGATATACACTGACTCTCTCTCACACACACACTGATATACACTGACTCATTCTCTCTCACACACATACACTGATATCCACTGACTCTCTCTCTCTCACACAAACACACACACACTGATATACACTGACTCTCTCTCTCTCACACACAGACACTGATATTCACTGACTCTCTCTCTCTCTCACATTGATATACACTGACTCTCTCTCTCACACACACTGATATACACTGACTCTCTCTTTCTCTCACACACACACTGATATACACTCACTCTCTCTCACACACACACACTCGCTGAAATACACTGACTCTCTCTCTCTAACACACACACTGATATAAACGACTCTCTCTCACACACACTGATGTACACTGACTCTCTCTCACACACACTGATATACACAGACTCTCTCTCTCACACACACTGATATACACTCACTCTCTCTCACACACACACACTCGCTGAAATACACTGACTCTCTCTCTCTAACACACACACTGATATAAACGACTCTCTCTCACACACACTGATGTACACTGACTCTCTCTCACACACACTGATATAAACAGACTCTCTCTCTCACACAAAAGCTGATGTACACTGACTCTCTCTCTCACATACACATGCTGATATACACTGACTCTCTCTCTCTCACCACACACTGATATACACTGACACTCTCTCTCACACACACTGATATACACTGACTCTCTCTCTCTAACACACACACTGATATAAACGACTCTCTCTCACACACACTGATGTACACTGACTCTCTCTCACACACACTGATATAAACAGACTCTCTCTCTCACACAAAAGCTGATATACACAGACTCTCTCTCACACACACACATGCTGATATACACTGACTCTCTCTCTCTCACCACACACTGATATACACTGACACTCTCTCTCACACACACTGATATACACTGACTCTCTCTCTCACACACACTGATATACACTGACTCTCTCTCTCACACACACACACACATTGATATACACTGACTCTCTCTCTCACACAAAAGCTGATGTACACTGACTCTCTCTCACACACACATGCTGATATACACAGACTCTCTCTCTCACACACACATGCTGATATACACTGACTCTCTCTCTCTCACCACACACTGATATACACTGACACTCTCTCTCACACACACACTGATATAAACTGACTCTCTCTCTCACATTAACACTGATGTACACTGAAACTCTCTCTCACACACACACTGATATAAACTGACTCTCTCTCTCACACACACATGCTGATATACACTGACTCTCTCTCTCTCACCACACACTGATATACACTGACACTCTCTCTCACACACACACTGATATAAACTGACTCTCTCTCTCACATTAACACTGATGTACACTGAAACTCTCTCTCACACACACACTGATATAAACTGACTCTCTCTCTCACACACACATGCTGATATACACTGACTCTCTCTCTCACACATACACATGCTGATATACACTGACTCTCTCTCACACACACACTGATATAAACTGACTCTCTCTCTCACACACACATGCTGATATACACTGACTCTCTCTCTCTCACCACACACTGATATACACTGACTCTCTCTCTCTCACACACACTGATATACACTGACTCTCTCTCTCACACACACACATTGATATACACTGACTCTCTCTCTCACACACAAGCTGATGTACACTGACTCTCTCTCTCACACACACATGCTGATATACACTGACTCTCTCTCACACACACACATGCTGATATACACTGCCTTTCTCTCTCTCACCACACACTGATATAAACTGACTCTCTCTCTCACACAAACACTGATATACATTAACACTCTCTCTCACACACACACTGTTATAAACTGACTGTCTCTGTCACACACACACATTGATATACACTGACTCTCTCTCTCACACACAAGCTGATGTAAACTGACTCTCTCTCACACACACACATGCTGATATACACTGACTCTCTCTCTCTCACCACACACTGATATAAACTGACTCTCTCTCTCACACAAACACTGATATACATTGACACTCTCTCTCACACACACACTGTTATAAACTGACTCTCTCTCTCACACACACATGCTGATATACACTGACTCTCTCTCACACACACTGATACATACTGACTCTGTCTCTCACACACACACATTGATATACACTGACTCTCTCTCACACACACACTGATATAAACTGACTCTCTCTCTCACACAAACACTGATATACACTGACTCTCTCTCACACACACACACTGATATACACTGCCTCTCTCACACACACACTGATATACACTGACTCTCTCACACACACACTGATATACACTGACTCTCTCTCTCACACACACTGATATACACTGACTCTCTCTCTCTCACACACACACTGATATACACTCACTCTCTCTCACACACACACACACGCTGATATACACTGACTCTCTCTCTCTCACACACACACTGATATAAACGACTCTCTCTCACACACACACTGAAATACACTGACTCTCTCTCACACACACTGATATACACAGACTCTCTCTCTCACACACACTGATATACACTGACTCTCTCTCACACACACACTGATACATACTGACTCTGTCTCTCACACACACACATTGATATACACTGACTCTCTCTCTCACACACAAGCTGATATACACTGACTCTCTCTCTCACACAAACACTGATATACACTGACACTCTCTCTCACACACACACTGATATACACTGACTCTCTCTCTCACACAAACACTGATATACACTGACACTCTCTCTCACACACACACTGATATAAACTGACTCTCTCTCACACAAACACTGATATACACTGACACTCTCTCTCACACACACACTGATATACACTGACTCTCTCTCTCACACAAACACTGATATACACTGACACTCTCTCTCACACACACACTGATATACACTGACTCTCTCTCTCACACAAACACTGATATACACTGACACTCTCTCTCACACACACACTGATATACACTGACTCTCTCTCACACACACACTGATATACACTGACTCTCTCTCACACACACTGACATACACTGACTCTCTCTCTCACACACACACTGATATACACTGACTCTCTCTCTCACACACACTGATATACACTGACTCTCTCTCTCACACACACTGATATACACTGACTCTCTCTCTCTCACACACACTGATATACACTCACTCTCTCTCTCACACACACACTGATATACACTGACTCTCTCTCACACACACACTGATATACACTGACTCTCTCTCACACACACTGATATACACTGACTCTCTCTCTCACACACACTGATATACACTGACTCTCTCTCTCACACACACTGATATACACTCACTCTCTCTCTCTCACACACACTGATATACACTGACTCTCTCTCTCACACACACTGATATTCACTCACTCTCTCTCACACACACACACACTGATATACACTCACTCTCTCACAAACACACTGATATACACTTACTCTCTCTCTCACACACAGATCTACACTGACTCTCACACACACTGATATACACTCACTCTCTCTCTCACACACACACTGATATACACTGACTCTCTCTCTCTCTCTCACACACACATTGATATACACTGAATCTCTCTCACACACACACTGATATACACTGACTCTCTCTCACACACACTGATATACACTCACTCTCTCTCTCACACACACTGATATACACTGACTCTCTCTCTCACACACATTGAGACACTCACTCTCTCTCTCACACACACACTGATATACACTGACTCTCTCTCTCTCTCTCTCTCACACACACAATGATATACACTGACTCTCTCTCACACACACTGATATACACTCACTCTCTCACACACACTGATATACACTCACTCTGTCTCTCACACACACACTGATATACACTCACTCTCTCTCTCTCTCACACACTTATATACACTCACTCTCTCTCTCACACACACTGATATACACTGACTCATTCTCTCTCACACACATACACTGATATCCACTGACTCTCTCTCTCTCACACACACACACACACTGATATACACTGACTCTCTCTCTCACACACAGACACTGATATACACTGACTCTCTCTCTCTCTCACACTGATATACACTGACTCTCTCTTTCTCACACACACACTGATAGACACTCACTCTCTCTCACACACACACACACACACGCTGATATACACTGACTCTCTCTCTCTAACACACACACTGATATACACTGACTCTCTCTCACACACACTGATATACACAGACTCTCTCTCTCACACACACTGATATACACTGACTCTCTCTCACACACACTGATATACACTGACTCTCTCTCTCACACACACACACACATTGATATACACTGACTCTCTCTCTCACACACAAGCTGATGTACACTGACTCTCTCTCTCACACACACATGCTGATATACACTGACTCTCTCTCTCACACACACACACACATTGACATACACTGACTCTCTCTCTCACACACAAGCTGATGTACACTGACTCTCTCTCTCACACACACATGCTGATATACACTTACTCTCTCTCTCTCACACAAGCTGATATACACTGACTCTCTCTCACACACATTGATATACACTGACTCTCTCTCTCACACACAAGCTGATATACACTGACACTCTCTCTCACACACACGCTGATATACACTGACTCTCTCTCTCACACAAACACTGATATACACTGACACTCTCTCTCACACACACACTGATATACACTGACTCTCTCTCTCACACAAACACTGATATACACTGACACTCTCTCTCACACACACACTGATATACACTGACTCTCTCTCACACAAACACTGATATACACTGACTCTCTCTCACACACACTGACATACACTGACTCTCACACACACACACACTGATATACACTGACTCTCTCTCTCACACACACTGATATACACTGACTCTCTCTCTCTCACACACACTGATATACACTCACTCTCTCTCTCACACACACACTGATATACACTGACTCTCTCTCACACACACACTGATATACACTGACTCTCTCTCACACACACTGATATACACTGACTCTCTCTCTCACACACACTGATATACACTGACTCTCTCTCTCACACACACTGATATACACTCACTCTCTCTCTCTCACACACACTGATATACACTGACTCTCTCTCTCACACACACTGATATTCACTCACTCTCTCTCACACACACACACACTGATATACACTCACTCTCTCACAAACACACTGATATACACTTACTCTCTCTCTCACACACAGATCTACACTGACTCTCACACACACTGATATACACTCACTCTCTCTCTCACACACACACTGATATACACTGACTCTCTCTCTCTCTCTCACACACACATTGATATACACTGACTCTCTCTCACACACACACTGATATACACTGACTCTCTCTCACACACACTGATATACACTCACTCTCTCTCTCACACACACTGATATACACTGACTCTCTCTCACACACACACTGATATACACTGACTCTCTCTCTCACACACACACTGATATACACTGACTCTCTCTCTCTCTCTCTCTCACACACACACTGATATACACTGACTCTCTCTCACACACACTGATATACACTCACTCTCTCACACACACTGATATACACTCACTCTGTCTCTCACACACACACTGATATCCACTGACTCTCTCTCTCTCACACACACACACACACTGATATACACTGACTCTCTCTCTCACACACAGACACTGATATACACTGACTCTCTCTCTCTCTCACACTGATATACACTGACTCTCTCTCTCACACACACTGATATACACTGACTCTCTCTTTCTCACACACACACTGATATACACTCACTCTCTCTCACACACACACACACACGCTGATATACACTGACTCTCTCTCTCTAACACACACACTGATATACACTGACTCTCTCTCACACACACTGATATACACAGACTCTCTCTCTCACACACACTGATATACACTGACTCTCTCTCACACACACTGATATACACTGACTCTCTCTCTCAAACACACACACATTGATATACACTGACTCTCTCTCTCACACACAAGCTGATGTACACTGACTCTCTCTCTCACACACACATGCTGATATACACTGACTCTCTCTCTCACACACACATGCTGATATACACTTACTCTCTCTCTCTCACACAAGCTGATATACACTGACTCTCTCTCACACACATTGATATACACTGACTCTCTCTCTCACACACAAGCTGATATACACTGACTCTCTCTCTCACACACAAGCTGATATACACTGACTCTCTCTCACACACACTGATATACACTGACTCTCTCTCTCACACACACACTGATATACACTGACTCTCTCTCTCACATTAACACTGATGTACACTGACAGTCTCTCTCACACACACACTGATATAAACTGACTCTCTCTCTCACACACACATGCTGATATACACTGACTCTCTCTCTCACACACACACATGCTGATATACACTGACTCTTTCTCTCTCACACACACACTGACATAAACGACTCTCTCTCACACACACACTGATATACACTGACTCTCTCTCACACACACACTGATATACACAGACTCTCTCTCTCACACACACTGATATACACTGACTCTCTCTCTCACACACACTGATATACACTGACTCTCTCTCACACACACTGATATATACTGACTCTCTCTCTCACACACACACATTGATATACACTGACTCTCTCTCTCACACACAAGCTGATGTACACTGACTCTCTCTCTCACACACACACTGATATACACTGACACTCTCTCTCACATACATGCTGATATAAACTGACTCTCTCTCTGACACACACATGCTGATATACACTGACACTCTCTCTCACACACACATGCTGATATACACTGACTCTCTCTCTCACCACACACTGATATACACTGACACTCTCTCTCACACACACATGCTGATATACACTGACTCTCTCTCTCTCACACACACTGATATACACTGACTCTCTCTCTCACACACACACACTGATATACACACTCTCTCTCTCACACACACACACTGATATACACTCACTCTCTCTCTCTCACACACACTGAGACACTCACTCTCTCTCTCACACACACACTGATATACACTGACTCTCTCTCTCTCTCTCTCTCTCTCACACACACACTGATATACACTGACTCTCTCTCACACACCCACTGATATACACTGACTCTCTCTCACACACACACACTGATATACACTGACTGTCTCTCTCACACACACTGATATACACTCACTCTCTCTCTCACACACACTGATATACACTGACTCTCTCTCACACACACACACTGATATACACTGACTCTCTCTCACACACACACTGATATACACTGACTCTCTCTCTCTCTCTCACACACACACTGATATACACTGACTCTCTCTCACACACACACTGATATACACTGACTCTCTCTCACACACACTGATATACACTGACTCTCTCTCTCACACACACTGATATACACTGACTCTCTCACACATACACTGATATACACTGACTCTCTCTCTCACACACACTGATATACACTGACTCTCTCTCTGACACACACTGATATACACTGACTCTCTCTCACACACACACTGATATACACTGACTCTCTCTCTCTCTGACACACACACTGATATACACTGACTCTCTCTCTCACAAACACTGATATACACTCACTCTCTCTCACACACACTGATATACCCTCACTCTCTCTCTCACACACACTGATATACACTCACTCTCTCTGTCACACACACATTGATATACACTGACTCTCTCTCTCACACACACTGATATACACTGACTCTCTCTCACACACACACTGATATACACTGACTCTCTCACACATACACTGATATACACTGACTCTCTCTTTGACACACACTGATATACACTGACTCACTCTCTCTCACACACATAAACTTATATCCACTGACTCTCTCTATCTCACACACACACACACACACACACACACACACTGATATACACTGACTCTCTCTCTCTCACACACACTGATATACACTGACTGTCTCTCTCACACACACTGATATACACTGACTGTCTCTCTCGCACACACTGATATACACTGACTCTCTCTCTCACACACACTGATATACACTCACTCTCTCTCTCACACACAAACTGATATACACTGACTCTCTCTCTCTCTCACACAACCACTGATATACACTAACTCTCTCTCACACACACACACTGATATACACTGCCTCTCTCACACACACACTGATATACACTGACTCTCTCACACACACACTGATATAAACTGACTCTCTCTCTCACACACACTGATATAAACTGACTCTCTCTCTCTCACACACACACTGATATACACTCACTCTCTCTCACACACACACACACGCTGATATACACTGACTCTCTCTCTCACACACACACTGATATAAACGACTCTCTCTCACACACACACTGAAATACACTGACTCTCTCTCACACACACTGATATACACAGACTCTCTCTCTCACACACACTGATATACACTGACTCTCTCTCAGACACACTGATACATACTGACTCTGTCTCTCACACACACACATTGATATAAACAGACTCTCTCTCTCACACACAAGCTGATATACACTGACTCTCTCTCTCACACACACTGATATACACAGACTCTCTCTCTCACACACAAGCTGACATACACTGACTCTCTCTCTCACACAAACACTGATATACACTGACACTCTCTCTCACACACACACTGATATAAACTGACTCTCTCTCTCACACACACATGCTGATATACACTGACTCTCTCTCTCACACACACATGCTGATATACACTGACTCTCTCTCTCTCACACACACTGATATACACTGACTCTCTCTCTCACACACACACACTGATATACACTCTCTCTCTCTCACACACACACACTGATATACACTGACTCTCTCACACACACTGAGACACTCACTCTCTCTCTCACACACACACTGATATACACTGACTCTCTCTCTCTCTCTCTCTCTCTCTCTCACACACACACTGATATACACTGACTCTCTCTCACACACCCACTGATATACACTGACTCTCTCTCACACACACACACTGATATACACTGACTGTCTCTCTCACACACACTGATATACACTGACTCTCTCTCACACACACACACTGATATACACTGACTGTCTCTCTCACACACACTGATATACACTGACTCTCTCTCACACACACACTGATATACACTCACTCTCTCTCTCACACACACTGATATACACTCACTCTCTCTCACACACACACACTGATATACACTGACTCTCTCTCTCACACACACTGATATACACTGACTCTCTCTCTCTCTCTCACACACACACTGATATACACTGACTCTCTCTCACACACACACTGATATACACTGACTCTCTCACACACACTGATATAAACAGACTCTCTCTCTCACACACAAGCTGATATACACTGACTCTCTCTCTCACACACACTGATATACACAGACTCTCTCTCTCACACACAAGCTGACATACACTGACTCTCTCTCTCACACAAACACTGATATACACTGACACTCTCTCTCACACACACACTGATATAAACTGACTCTCTCTCTCACACACACATGCTGATATACACTGACTCTCTCTCTCACACACACATGCTGATATACACTGACTCTCTCTCTCTCACACACACTGATATACACTGACTCTCTCTCTCACACACACACACTGATATACACTCTCTCTCTCTCACACACACACACTGATATACACTGACTCTCTCACACACACTGAGACACTCACTCTCTCTCTCACACACACACTGATATACACTGACTCTCTCTCTCTCTCTCTCTCTCTCACACACACACTGATATACACTGACTCTCTCTCACACACCCACTGATATACACTGACTCTCTCTCACACACACACACTGATATACACTGACTGTCTCTCTCACACACACTGATATACACTGACTCTCTCTCACACACACACACTGATATACACTGACTGTCTCTCTCACACACACTGATATACACTGACTCTCTCTCACACACACACTGATATACACTCACTCTCTCTCTCACACACACTGATATACACTCACTCTCTCTCACACACACACACTGATATACACTGACTCTCTCTCTCACACACACTGATATACACTGACTCTCTCTCTCTCTCTCACACACACACTGATATACACTGACTCTCTCTCACACACACACTGATATACACTGACTCTCTCACACACACTGATATACACTGACTCTCTCTCTCACACACACTGATATACACTGACTCTCTCACACATACACTGATATACACTGACTCTCTCTCTCACACACACTGATATACACTGACTCTCTCTCTGACACACACTGATATACACTGACTCTCTCTCACACACACACTGATATACACTGACTCTCTCTCTCTCTCTGACACACACACTGATATACACTGACTCTCTCTCTCACAAACACTGATATACACTCACTCTCTCTCACACACACTGATATACCCTCACTCTCTCTCTCACACACACTGATATACACTCTCTCTCTCACACACACTGATATACACTCACTCTCTCTGTCACACACACATTGATATACACTGACTCTCTCTCTCACACACACTGATATACACTGACTCTCTCTCACACACACACTGATATACACTGACTCTCTCACACATACACTGATATACACTGACTCTCTCTTTGACACACACTGATATACACTGACTCACTCTCTCTCACACACATAAACTTATATCCACTGACTCTCTCTATCTCACACACACACACACACACACACACACACACTGATATACACTGACTCTCTCTCTCTCACACACACTGATATACACTGACTGTCTCTCTCACACACACTGATATACACTGACTGTCTCTCTCACACACAAACTGATATACACTGACTCTCTCTCTCTCTCACACAACCACTGATATACACTAACTCTCTCTCACACACACACACTGATATACACTGCCTCTCTCACACACACACTGATATACACTGACTCTCTCACACACACACTGATATAAACTGACTCTCTCTCTCACACACACTGATATAAACTGACTCTCTCTCTCTCACACACACACTGATATACACTCACTCTCTCTCACACACACACACACGCTGATATACACTGACTCTCTCTCTCACACACACACTGATATAAACGACTCTCTCTCACACACACACTGAAATACACTGACTCTCTCTCACACACACTGATATACACAGACTCTCTCTCTCACACACACTGATATACACTGACTCTCTCTCAGACACACTGATACATACTGACTCTGTCTCTCACACACACACATTGATATAAACAGACTCTCTCTCTCACACACAAGCTGATATACACTGACTCTCTCTCTCACACACACTGATATACACAGACTCTCTCTCTCACACACAAGCTGACATACACTGACTCTCTCTCTCACACAAACACTGATATACACAGACTCTCTCTCTCACACACACATGCTGATATACACTGACTCTCTCTCTCACACACACATGCTGATATACACTGACTCTCTCTCTCTCACACACACTGATATACACTGACTCTCTCTCTCACACACACACACTGATATACACTCTCTCTCTCTCACACACACACACTGATATACACTGACTCTCTCACACACAGAGACACTCACTCTCTCTCTCACACACACACTGATACACACTGACTCTCTCTCTCTCTCTCTCTCTCACACACACTGATATACACTGACTCTATCTCTCACACACACACTGATATACACTGACTCTCTCTCACACACACTGACATACACTGACTCTCTCTCACACACACACTGATATACACTGACTCTCTCTCTCACACACACTGATATACACTGACTCTCTCTCTCACACACACACTGATATACACTCACTCTCTCTCTCACACACACACTGATATACACTGACTCTCTCTCTCTCTCACACACACACTGATATACACTGACTCTCTCTCACACACACTCGCTGATATACACTGACTCTCTCTCACACACACTGATATACACTCACTCTCTCTCTCACACACACTGATATACACTGACTCTCTCTCTCACACACATTGAGACACACTCTCTCTCTCACACACACACTGATATACACTGACTCTCTCTCTCTCTCTCTCACACACACACTGATATACACTGACTCTCTCTCACACACACTGATATACACTCACTCTCTCACACACACTGATATACACTCACTCTCTCTCTCACACACACACTGATATACACTCACTCTCTCTCTCTCACACACTTATATACACTGACTCTCTCTCTCACACACACTGATATACACTGACTCTCTCTCACACACACACTGATATACACTGACTCATTCTCTCTCACACACATACACTGATATCCACTGACTCTCTCTCTCTCACACAAACACACACACACTGATATACACTGACTCTCTCTCTCTCACACACAGACACTGATATTCACTGACTCTCTCTCTCTCTCTCACATTGATATACACTGACTCTCTCTCTCACACACACTGATATACACTGACTCTCTCTTTCTCACACACACACTGATATACACTCACTCTCTCTCACACACACACACTCGCTGAAATACACTGACTCTCTCTCTCTAACACACACACTGATATAAACGACTCTCTCTCACACACACTGATGTACACTGACTCTCTCTCACACACACTGATATACACAGACTCTCTCTCTCACACACACTGATATACACTGACTCTCTCTCACACACACTGATATACACTGACTCTCTCTCTCACACACACACACACACATTGATATACACTGACTCTCTCTCTCACACAAAAGCTGATGTACACTGACTCTCTCTCTCACATACACATGCTGATATACACAGACTCTCTCTCTCACACACACATGCTGATATACACTGACTCTCTCTCTCTCACCACACACTGATATACACTGACACTCTCTCTCACACACACACTGATATAAACTGACTCTCTCTCTCACATTAACACTGATGTACACTGAAACTCTCTCTCACACACACACTGATATAAACTGACTCTCTCTCTCACACACACATGCTGATATACACTGACTCTCTCTCTCACACATACACATGCTGATATACACTGACTTTCTCTCTCTCACCACACACTGATATACACTGACACTCTCTCTCACACACACATGCTGATATACACTGACTCTCTCTCTCTCACACACACTGATATACACTGACTCTCTCTCTCACACACACACATTGATATACACTGACTCTCTCTCTCACACACAAGCTGATGTACACTGACTCTCTCTCTCACACACACATGCTGATATACACTGACTCTCTCTCACACACACACATGCTGATATACACTGACTCTCTCTCTCTCACCACACACTGATATAAACTGACTCTCTCTCTCACACAAACACTGATATACATTAACACTCTCTCTCACACACACATGCTGATATACACTGACTCTCTCTCACACACACATGCTGATATACACTGACTTTCTCTCTCTCACCACACATTGATATACACTGACACTCTCTCTCACACACACATGCTGATATACACTGACTCTCTCTCTCTCACACACACTGATATACACTGACTCTCTCTCTCACACACACACACACTGATATACACACTCTCTCTCTCACACACACACACTGATATACACTGACTCTCTCTCTCACACACACTGAGACACTCACTCTCTCTCTCACACACACGGATATACACTCACTCTCTCTCTCACACACACACTGATATACACTGACTCTCTCTCACACACACTGATATACACTGACTCTCTCTCTCACACACACTGATATACACTGACTCTCTCTCTCACACACACTGATATACACTCACTCTCTCTCTCACACACACTGATATACACTCACTCTCTCTCTCACACACACTGATATACACTCACTCTCTCTCTCACACACACACTGATATACACTGACTCACTCTCTCTCACACACATACACTGATATCCACTGAGTCTCTCTCTCTCTCTCTCTCTCTCTCACACACACACTGATATACAGTGACTCTCTCTCACACACACACTGATATACACTGACTCACTCTCTCTCACACACATACACTGATGTCCACTGACTCTCTCTCTCTCTCTCTCTCTCTCACACACACACTGATATACAGTGACTCTCTCTCTCACACACACTGATATACACTCACTCTCTCACACACACTGATATACACTCACTCTCTCTCTCACACACACACTGATATACAATGACTCACTCTCTCTCACACACATACACTGATATACACTGACTCTCTCTCTCTCTCACACACACACACACACACTTAAATACACTGACTCTCTCTCTCTCACACACACAGACACTGATATACACTGACTCTTTCTCTCTCACACACACTGATATACACTTACTGTCTCTCTCGCACACACACACTGATATACACTGACTCTCTCTCTCACACAAACACTGATATAAACTGACTCTCTCTCTCACACACACATGCTGATATACACTGAGTCTCTCTATCTCACACACACTGAAATACACTGACTCTCTCTCTCACACACACACACTGATATACACTCTCTCTCTCTCGCACACACACACTGATATACACTGACTCTCTCTCTCACACAAACACTGATATAAACTGACACTCTCTCTCACACACACACTGATATACACTGACTCTCGATCTCACACACACACTGATATACACTGACTCTCTCTCTCTCTCTCTCACACACACACTGATATACACTGACTCTCTCTCTCACACACACACGCTGATATACACTGACTCTCTCTCTCACACACACACTGATATACACTGACTCTCTCACACATACACTGATATACACTCACTCTCTCTCACACACTCACGCTGATATACACTGACTCACTCTCTCTCACACACACACTGATATAAACGACTCTCTCTCACACACACACTTATATACACTGACTCTCTCTCACACACACTGATATACACTGACTCTCTCTCTCACACACACACACTGATATACACTCTCTCTCTCTCTCTGTCACACACACACTGATATACACTGACACTCTCTCTCACACACACACTGATATTAACTGACTCTCTCTCTCACACACACATGCTGATATACACTGACTCTCTCATACACACATGCTGATATATACTGACTCTCTCTCTCTCACCACACACTGATATACACTGACTCTCTCTCTCACACACACATGCTGATATACACTGACTCTCTCTCTCTCACACACACTGTTATACACTGACTCTCTCTCTCTCTCACACACATTGATATACACTGACTCTCTCTCTCACACACACTGATATACACTCACTCTCTCTCTCTCTCACACACACACACACACACTGACATACACTCACTCTCTCTCTCACACACACTGATATACACTGACTCTCTCTCTCACACACACACTGAAACACACTCACTCTCTCTCTCTCACACACACTGATATACACTGACTCACTCTCTCACACACATACACTGATCTTCACTGACACTCTCTCTCTCACACACACAGACACTGATATACACTGACTCTCAGTCACACACACACACTGATCTACACTGAGTCTCTCTCTCACACACACAGATATACACTGACTCTCTCTCTCACACACACGCTGATCTACACTGACTCTCTCACACACACACTGATATACACTGACTCTCTCACACACACACTGATATACACTGACTCTCAGTCACACACACACACTGATCTACACTGAGTCTCTCTCTCACACACACGCTGATCTACACTGACTCTCTCTCACTCTTACACACACTGATCTACACTGACTCTCTCTCTCTCACACACACACTGATATACACTGACTCTCTCACACACACACTGATATACACTGATTCTCTCTCTCACACACACACTGATATACACTGACTCTCTCTCTCACACACACGCTGATATACACTGAGTCTCTCTCTCACACACACACTGACATACACTGACTCTCTCTCTCACACACACACTGATATACACTGACTCTCTCTCTCTCTCACACACACACTGATATACACTGACTCTCTCTCACACACACTGATATACACTGACTCTCTATCACACACACTGATATACACTCACTCTCTCTCTCACACACACTGATATGCACTTTCTCTCTCTCACACACACACTGATATACACTGACTCTCTCACACATACACTGATATACACTGACTCTCTCTCTCACACACACTGATATACACTCTCTCTGTCACACACACATTGATATACACTGACTCTCTCTCTCACACACACTGATATACACTGACTCTCTCTCTGACACACACTGATGTACACTCACTCTCTCTCTCACACACACTGATATGCACTTACTCTCTCTCACACACACACACTGATATACACTGACTCTCTCACTCATACACTGATATACACTGACTCTCTCACACATACACTGATATACACTGACTCACTCTCTCTCACACACATACACTGATATCCACTGACTCTCTCTCTCTCTCTCTCTCACACACACACTGATATACACTGACTCTCTCTCACACACACACTGATATACACTGACTCTCTCTCACACACACTGATATACACTCACTCTCTCTCTCACTCACACTGATATACACCGACTCTCTCTCTCACACACACTGATATACACTCACTCTCTCACACACACTGATATACACTCTCTCTCTCTCTGTCACACACACACTGATATACACTGACACTCTCTCTCACACACACACTGATATTAACTGACTCTCTCTCTCACACACACATGCTGATATACACTGACTCTCTCATACACACATGCTGATATATACTGACTCTCTCTCTCTCACCACACACTGATATACACTGACTCTCTCTCTCACACACACATGCTGATATACACTGACTCTCTCTCTCTCACACACACTGTTATACACTGACTCTCTCTCTCTCTCACACACATTGATATACACTGACTCTCTCTCTCACACACACTGATATACACTCACTCTCTCTCTCTCTCACACACACACACACTGACATACACTCTCTCTCTCTCTCACACACACTGATATACACTGACTCTCTCTCTCACACACACACTGAAACACACTCACTCTCTCTCTCTCACACACACTGATATACACTGACTCACTCTCTCACACACATACACTGATCTTCACTGACACTCTCTCTCTCACACACACCAACACTGATATACACTGAGTCTTTCTCTCTTTCAAACACACTGATCTACACTGACTCTCTCTCTCACACACAAAGATATACACTGACTCTCTCTCTCACACACACGCTGATCTACACTGACTCTCTCACACACACACTGATATACACTGACTCTCTCACACACACACTGATATACACTGACTCTCGGTCACACACACACACTGATCTACACTGAGTCTCTCTCTCACACACACGCTGATCTACACTGACTCTCTCTCACTCTTACACACACTGATCTACACTGACTCTCTCTCTCCCACACACACACTGATATACATTGACTCTCTCACACACACACTGATATACACTGACTCTCTCTCTCACACACACTGATATACACTGACTCTCTCTCTCACACACACTGATATACACTGACTCTCTCTCTCACACACACTGATATTCACTCACTCTCTCTCACACACACACACTGATATACACTGAGTCTCTCTCTCACACACACTGATATACACTGACTCTCGCTCTCACACACACTGATATACACTGACTCTCTCTCTCACACACACACTGATATACACTGACTCTCTCTCTCTCTCTCACACACACACTGATATACACTGACTCTCTCTCACACACACTGATATACACTGACTCTCTCTCACACACACTGATATACAATCACTCTCTCTCTCACACACACTGATATGCACTTTCTCTCTCTCACACACACACACTGATATACACTGACTCTCTCACACATACACTGATATACACTGACTCTCTCTCTAACACACACTGATATACACTCTCTCTGTCACACACACATTGATATACACTGACTCTCTCTCTCACACACACTGATATACACTGACTCTCTCTCTGACACACACTGATATACACTCACTCTCTCTCTCACACACACTGATATGCACTTACTCTCTCTCACACACACACACTGATATACACTGACTCTCTCACACATACACTGATATACACTGACTCTCTCACACATACACTGATATACACTGACTCACTCTCTCTCACACACACACTGATATCCACTGACTCTCTCTCTCTCTCTCTCACACACACACTGATATACACTGACTCTCTCTCACACACACACTGATATACACTGACTCTCTCTCACACACACTGATATGCACTCACTCTCTCTCTCACTCACACTGATATACACCGACTCTCTCTCTCACACACACTGATATACACTCACTCTCTCACACACACTGATATACACTCAATCTCTCTCTCACACACACACTGATATACACTCACTCTCTCTCTCTCTCTCACACACTTATATACACTGACTCTCTCTCTCACACACACTGATATACACTGACTTTCTCTCTGACACACACTGATATACACTCACTCTCTCTCTCACACACACACTGATATCCACTGACTCTCTCTCTCTCTCACACACACACACACACACACACACTGATATACACTGACTCTCTCTCTCTCACACACACAGACACTGATATACACTGACTCTTTCTCTCTCTCACACACACACTGATATACACTGACTCTCTCTCCCACACAAACACTGATATACACTGACACTCTCTCTCACACACACACTGATATACACTGACTCTCTCTCTCACACACATGCTGATATACACTGACTCTCTCTCTATCTCACACACACTGAAATACACTGACTCTCTCTCTCTCACACACACTGATATACACTGACTCTCTCTCTCACACACACACACTGATATACACTCTCTCTCTCTCTCACACACACACTGATATACACTGACTCTCTCTCTCTCTCTCTCTCACACACACACACTGATATACACTGACTCTCTCTCTCACACACACACGCTGATATACACTGACTCTCTCTCTCACACACACACTGATATACACTGACTCTCTCACACATACACTGATATACACTGACTCTCTCTCTCTCACACACACTGATATACACTGACTCTCTCTCTCACACACACACACTGATATACACTCACTCTCTCTCACACAGACACGCTGATATACACTGACTCACTCTCTCTCACACACACACACTGATATAAACGACTCTCTCTCACACACACTGATATACACTGACTCTCTCACACACACTGATATACACTGACTCACTCTCTCTCACACACATACACTGATATCCACTGACTCTCTCTCTCTCTCTCTCTCACACACACACTGATATACACTGACTCTCTCTCACACACACACTGATATACACTGACTCTCTCTCACACACACTGATATACACTCACTCTCTCTCTCACTCACACTGATATACACCGACTCTCTCTCTCACACACACTGATATACACTCACTCTCTCACACACACTGATATACACTCACTCTCTCTCTCACACACACACTGATATACACTCACTCTCTCTCTCTCTCTCACACACTTATATACACTGACTCTCTCTCTCACACACACTGATATACACTGACTCTCTCTCTGACACACACTGATATACACTCACTCTCTCTCTCACACACACACTGATATCCACTGACTCTCTCTCTCTCTCACACACACACACACACTGATATACACTGACTCTCTCTCTCTCTCACACACACACTGATATACACTGACTCTCTCTCACACACACTGATATACACTGACTCTCTCTCACACACACTGATATACAATCACTCTCTCTCTCACACACACTGATATGCACTTTCTCTCTCTCACACACACACACTGATATACACTGACTCTCTCACACATACACTGATATACACTGACTCTCTCTCTAACACACACTGATATACACTCTCTCTGTCACACACACATTGATATACACTGACTCTCTCTCTCACACACACTGATATACACTGACTCTCTCTCACACACACACTGATATACACTGACTCATTCTCTCTCACACACATACACTGATATCCACTGACTCTCTCTCTCTCACACACACACACACACTGATATACACTGACTCTCTCTCTCACACACAGACACTGATATACACTGAGTCTCTCTCTCTCACACACACTGAAATACATTGACTCTCTCTCTCTCTCACACACACACACTGATAAACACTGACTCTCTCTCTCACACACACACGCTGATATACACTGACTCTCTCTCTCACACACACACTGATATCCACTGACTCTCTCTCTCTCTCACACACACACACACACTGATATACACTGACTCTCTCTCTCTCTCACACACACACTGATATACACTGACTCTCTCTCACACACACTGATATACACTGACTCTCTCTCACACACACTGATATACAATCACTCTCTCTCTCACACACACTGATATGCACTTTCTCTCTCTCACACACACACACTGATATACACTGACTCTCTCACACATACACTGATATACACTGACTCTCTCTCTAACACACACTGATATACACTCTCTCTGTCACACACACATTGATATACACTGACTCTCTCTCTCACACACACTGATATACACTGACTCTCTCTCACACACACACTGATATACACTGACTCATTCTCTCTCACACACATACACTGATATCCACTGACTCTCTCTCTCTCACACACACACACACACTGATATACACTGACTCTCTCTCTCACACACAGACACTGATATACACTGAGTCTCTCTCTCTCACACACACTGAAATACACTGACTCTCTCTCTCTCTCACACACACACTGATAAACACTGACTCTCTCTCTCACACACACACGCTGATATACACTGACTCTCTCTCTCACACACACACTGATATACACTGACTCTCTCACACATACACTGATATACACTGACTCTCTCTCTCACCACACACTGATATACACTGCGTCTCTCTCTCTCACACACACTGAAATACACTGACTCTCTCTCTCTCTCACACACACACTGATATACACTGACTCTCTCTCTCACACACACACGCTGATATACACTGACTCTCTCTCTCACACACACACTGATATACACTGACTCTCTCACACATACACTGATATACACTGACTCTCTCTCTCTCACACACACTGATATACACTGACTCTCTCTCTCTCACACACACACTGATATACACTCACTCTCTCTCACACACACACGCTGATATACACTGACTCACTCTCTCTCACACACACACACTGATATAAACGACTCTCTCTCACACACACTGATATACACTGACTCTCTCACACATACACTGATATACACTGACTCTCTCTCTCTCACACACACTGATATACACTGACTCTCTCTCTCTCACACACACACTGATTTAAACTGACTCTCTCTCTCACCACACACTGATATACACTGAGTCTCTCTCTCTCACACACACTGAAATACACTGACTCTCTCTCTCTCTCACACACACACTGATATACACTGACTCTCTCTCTCACACACACACGCTGATATACACTGACTCTCTCTCTCACACACACACTGATATACACTGACTCTCTCACACATACACTGATATACACTGACTCTCTCCTTCTCACACACACTGATATACACTGACTCTCTCTCTCTCACACACACACTGATATACACTCACTCTCTCTCACACACACACGCTGATATACACTGATTCACTCTCTCTCACACACACACACTGATATAAACGACTCTCTCTCACACACACTGATATACAGACTCTCTCTCACACACACTGATATACACTGACTCTCTCTCTCACACACAAACCGAAACACACTCACTCTCTCTCTCTCACACACACTGATATACACTGACTCACTCTCTCACACACATACACTGATCTTCACTGACTCTCTCTCTCTCACACACACAGACACTGATATACACTGACTCTTTCTCTCTTTCACACACACTGATCTACACTGACTCTCTCTCTCACACACACAGATATACACTGACTCTCTCTCTCACACACACGCTTATCTACACTGACTCTCTCACACACACACTGATATACACTGACTCTCTCACACACACACTGATATACACTGACTCTCAGTCACACACACACACTGATCTACACTGAGTCTCTCTCTCACACACACGCTGATCTACACTGACTCTCTCTCTCTCTCACACACACTGATCTACACTGGCTCTCTCTCTCTCACACACACACTGATATACACTGACTCTCTCACACACACTGATATACACTGATTCTCTCTCTCACACACACACTGATATACACTGACTCTCTCTCTCACACACATGCTGATATACACTGACTCTTTCTTATACACACACTGATATACACTGAGTCTCTCTCTCACACACACACACTGATCTACACTGAGTCTCTCTCTCACACACACTGATATACACTGACTCTCTCACACACACACTGATATACACTGACTCTCTCTCTCACACACACGCTGATCTACACTGACTCTCTCTCTCACACACACACTGACATACACTCCCTCTCTCTTTCACACACACACTGATATACATACACTCCCTTTCTCTGTCACACGCACACTGACATACACTCCCTCTCTCTGTCACACACACACTGATATACATACACTCCCTTTCTCTCTCACACACACTGACATACACTCCCTCTCTCTGTCACACACACACACACACTGACATACACTCCCTCTTTCTGTCACACACACACTGATATACATACACTCCCTGTCTCTGTCACACACACACTGACATACACTCCCTCTCTCTGTCACACACACACTGATATACATACACTCCCTTTCTCTGTCACACACACACACACACTAACAGTGTAGCAATTGAGAAGATGTTTAGAAAGTTTTTATCTTTTACTCAACTTTTTCTACTTGGGTTCCACACACAGCAGCACATCAACACGTCATCATGCAGTCATCACACTTTAACACCACTAGTTATGGCGTCGCTGGCTGTAATATCCTTGGTTGATACATTGCAAGTTGAAACATTGCTAATTGTAACATAACCAGCTGTAACATTGGTAGTCGTAACATAACCTGCTGTAACATTGGTAGTCGTAACATAACCGGCTGTAACATTGTTAGTCGTAACATAACCTGCTGTAACATTGGTAGTCATAACATAACCGGCTGTAACATTGGTGGTCGTAACATAACTGGCTGTAACATTGGTAGTCGTAACATAACCTGCTGTAACAATGGTAGTCGTAACATAACCGGCTGTAACATTGCTAATTGTAACATAACCTGCTGTAACAATGGTAGTCGTAACATAACCGGCTGTAACATTGCTAATTGTAAAATCACTTTCTGTAACATCTCTAGTTGTTACATCACGAGTTGTAACATGGCTGGTTGTTACATGGCTAGTTGTAACATTTCTTGGTTAGAGTTAGTGTTAGGGTTAGCCCCTTCTGGGACATCCAGACAACCACAAACGTCTTCTTAGGTTTCTATTTTTTGGGGGGGGGGGGCAGTATTTTGACTTGAGAGGAAGTCAGACCCTGCCTGTAACCGACCTCCTCCTCCACCACCAAGCTTATCTCCATGGTGAACCATCTTACAGGAGGACTATTATGGTCTGTAGCCCCCACCCCCACCCACCTTCTTCCTTCACAAATGTTCCTGTCATCATGTGATATGCAAGTGTGGTGGTAGAGGGGGGTGGGAGGAGCATCTCAGGCACAGGTTTCTATGACAACCGCCCCCCACATCCCTCTGATTGGTGATTATGGGATGTTCCCCACTCCCCTACCAACACCCCCTTTCACCTCCTCAAATGCAAACATGAACACTGTTGCCATACATATGTGGGGGAGGGGCGATGTTGCCAACTGGAGGAAAAGGAGAAATTGAGAGAAAAAGAGTGACAAGTTGTCTGAGAGCGCGTCTTTGTATGAGCGAGCGAGCGTCTGCTGCCGTCCTCCCTGGGACAAAGGAGATGAGAGACCCACGGAGTCAGATGTAGGTGAGCTGTGTTGGGGTTAGTCATGTGTTCATCAAGAGAAGCTCCACAGATCCACCGGCACTTTAACTGGGGGGCCTCAGTTTCTACGTTTGTCACTCCGAGTGTATTCTCTCAGCTGGGTGTCCGGAGCCCACACACACTGCCCCATTGCACACAGACATTTTTTCATGCAGGTTTTTCCAGTAAACCGGCCATTTCAACCCCCTGGGCCTTGTTGCTGCGAGCTGATGAGGAGTTCAGGTTCATCCACCATGGCAGCAGAAACAAGTGACCTGCTGTTAGCGTCTTGAGCTGGTACACGATCCTCAGTTGCTGCAGCAGCAGCATGGAGGACAGCTTCCAACTGGTTTCGACCTCAGTGCTGTGAGTGATGAGCATCACAGCTGGCTGACAAAGAACCACAGGAAGCGACAAGCGTCCATTCTTCCTCCTCTACTGGTAGCAGCGCTCCAACCAGTCACACGTGTCAGAGATCAGAAGCATCACCAGCCAGACACCAACTACCGTGTTGACCCGTGCTTTCAAATACATACCCGGCCACGCTACAACAACATTTCTCAAAAAGTTGCAATATTGATCTGATAAGAAATATTGGCCCAGTTTTTGTCAAGTTGTGAAAACATTGGGCCTTATTGAAGTCCCCTCTGGCGGATGGCACCATGGTTCAGGGTGTGCTCAGCCTCCTTCTGGTATTTAGAGACATGTAACCAGAGCACAAACCAGGTCGCTAGCCGTTATCAGACACCTGAGTATTCACAGGTGTGACATCACTCAACCAATCAGAGTCTGGTGTTGTCCCCTCTAAAGCCCAGGTGTTCAGTGGTGCTCGCCAGGAGAACCCAACCTCCTCCAAAAACCTCATCAACCACATGCTGCTCCTCTGCTGGTCTAGGAGTTGAGTGTCTAACACCTCGTCCCTCATGACTCCACTGACCGGAGTTCAGCCCCATCTGGGTCCATGGACCAAACGTCTCCTGACTGACTAGATGGTTAAAGAGCGAGGCCGCCAGGTAGCGTGATGACACACTGGAAACAGCAGCTTGAAATGAGTGATGATGCGCCGTGATTGGACAGAACCAGAACATTAAACGTCTGTTTATGGGTTTTCCTGTTTGTCTGCATCATAGGTGTGATAAAAACTCAAAGAAGTACACAAAAATATATTCACACACATATGTATGTGAATATATGTCCATCCATCCATCGTCATCTTCTGCTTATTCCTCACTAGTAAGGGTCGCGGGGGGTGGAGCCTATCCCAGCAGCCTTCCCCCTGGACAGGTCACCAGTCCATGGCAGGGCCAACACATAGAGACGGACAACCATTGGCTCTCCCAGCCACGCCTATGGTCAATTTAGAGTCTGGATTAACCTGGTCCCTCTTGATGTCTTTGGACTGTGGAGGAAGCTGGAGTACCAGAGAGAACCCAGCAGGAACAGGGAGAACATGGAGACTCACCCAGAAAGACCCCGTGCTGCAGCCGGGGCTCCACCCACAACCTTCTTGCTGGGGGCCACAGGGAGGACCACTGCTCCACTGTATATATATATATATATATATATATACATATATATATATATATACACAGTATATATATACACACACGTGTATATATATACATATATATATACACTATATATGTGTATATACATATTATATATACAGTATGTTATACAGTATTTATACATACTGTGTACATAGTATGAATATAACTATACATATTATGTATACAGTATGCATATACTGTGCATATACATGCTGTATATATACTATACATATACATACATATGTATATGTATACACAGTGTGTTTGTATATCTATACACAGTACATATATACCTACCTCTTATCATGGGGGGGGGTTACTGGTTGAACTGTATTTGGCTGATTTGATGAAGTGGGATGGAGACTTGTCATAGGACCACCAGACCAGCCCGGTGGAGCAGTGGTCCTCCCTGTGGCCCCCAGCAAGAAGGTTGTGGGTGGAGCAGTGGTCCTCACTGTGGCCCCCCAGCAAGAAGGTTGTGGGTGGAGCAGTGGTCCTCCCTGTGGCCCCCCAGCAAGAAGGTTGTGGGTGGAGCAGTGGTCCTCCCTGTGGCCCCCCAGCAAGAAGGTTATGGGTGGAGCCCCGGCTGCAGCACGGGGTCTTTCTGGGTGAGTCTCCATGTTCTCCCTGTTCCTGCTGGGTTCTCTCTGGTACTCCAGCTTCCTCCACAGTCCAAAGACATCAAGAGGGACCAGGTTAATCCAGACTCTAAATTGACCGTAGGCGTGGCTGGGAGAGCCAGTGGTTGTCTGTCTCTATGTGTTGGCCCTGCCATGGACTGGTGACCTGTCCAGGGGGAAGGCTGCTGGGATAGGCTCCACCCCCACCGCCCTCAACAGGAGAAGAGGGGAACATGGAGGGATGAATAGAGGGATGGATGGAGGGAGGGGTGGAGGGATGTGTGGATGGAGGTTTGGATGGAGGGATGATGGATGGACGGGTGGAGACTTGTCATGTGCTGCAACAGCAGCTAGTCAGGTTCCGTCACTGGAGTCAGTGGTGGTACTGGCTCTGGAGGACGTGGACACGTGTCAGGGTTAGCAGAGCAGACAGCCGCATTGCCACAAGTCATCCTGATGCTTTGTAGGCCTCAAACTCAGTGGCGTGCATGCCAGTGAGCACCCGTGAGGTCATGCGTCATGACACCTCGCCACCACGCGAACGTTAACAGGGTAGCTTCTCCATCTAAATGTTCTACAGTCAATGGTGGGAAAATTGTCTGGGACCCAGACAATTTTCCCACCATCAATGGTGATGTATCCCTCCAGTGTGTGTGTGTGTGTGTGTGTGTGTGTGTGTGTGTGTGAGCACACATCTCATCTCAGCTGTTGGCTCACACTTCTGGGCTTCAGGTTCCTTGTTTCAAAGGGGTTGAGGCTGGCAGACATGCAGGTCCTGACTAGCTGCCCAGCGTAACCCTCTCAGTCCTCACCAGGTCCCGGCCCATCGATGTACCCTCTGACCTCAGTGACCTGTTCACTGCCAGCCGGGACACCGGCGGAGCCCCCCCCCCCCCCAGGGCCGGGGTGTCCTCGGGATCCATATCTGTATATGAAGACACTGTATATTGGGGAGGGGTCAGGGCTGTGGTGGGGTGCCCTGGCCCCGGTGACCCCGGTGACCCCTCCTCAGCCCTGCAGCTGCAGCAGTGCACAGTCAGGTTGATGTACAGTCGAGTGCACACATGCACACTCAAGTTGAGCAGTCATGTGACACACACAGTTGCCATGTGACACCCCCCCCCTATCTTTCTTTTTTTTGGAGTTATGCTTATTGTGGGATGTTGCACTCATTACTATTATGGGATGCTGCACAGGGGTGGGAGGGGGTGTTTCCATGGTAACGGTTGCCATGGGAGGGGGTGGAGATGGGGGGTTGCACATAGGAATGGGGAAGAGATTGTAGGAGAGGGAGGGGGAGTGACTATTATGGTCTGTACGTTGCAAGGTAACTATGCAGAGTGGGGGAGGGGTGAGAGAAGTGCGTGTGGGGGGGATATTATGGGATGCCTGCCCCCTGATCTCTTTGTGTGTGTGTGCGCGCGCGCGGGGTGTGTGTTGTGTGCGAGAGAGAAGAAGAGACGCGTCGTGCGCACACGCTGGCACAGAAAACACGGAAATCTGTTAAATGTGAGGAGAGTTCGACGGTGAAGGACCCGAGGACTGATTGACTGACAGCCCGAGCTGCTGGTTCTGGAGCCGGGTGACATCAAGTTGTGAGTATGTCAGTTTGGGCTTTCTTGGTTCAGAACCGACTTGGGTCGGAGACGGCACCGGCTGCCGGCTCGGTCCGCGGTCAGGGTTCGGTTGGAATGCGGGAATGGCTCGTTTGTTCTGTTGGTCACCAGCGTGAACCGGCCCCCGTCAGGCTCGGCTAGCTCGCGTGCTAATGGGACGGAAACCACCGATAGTGGCGAGATGGCATGTCGGCGGAACAGGGATGGAGCCGCTGGGCTTCCCGAGGTGTCCCAGTAGGATCCGGATAAAGTTGAATCGTTGAGTGCGAGGGGGAACATGTGCTGCCCGTGTGTGTTGCTCGGTGTTTGCCGGCTTTTGGTCCGAATGTGCTAAATGTTAACTTCCGTTCTCTTTATTGTTCTTGTGTCCCCGTGGAACCCGGCCAGCTGCCCTCCGAGCTCCCTCCGCGGCTTGGACAGACTCAGACTGGGGCACAACTCCGGATCACTCGGCCAACTCAACTTTTATTTAGTTAGCTAAACTGTTAGCTAACTAAAGCGAAAGTTTTCTGGTGCCCGCGATGTCTGGAAGCGAAGACGACAGAGAGGACTACGGAGCCCCGGAGGACCGCCTGGTGCACGGTAAGCCGCGGCTCGTTTGTTAGCTGGCTGGCTAATGTGGTGCTGCTAGCGCGAGCGTTTGTTGCTGATATTCATATCAATCATGTTTGTTAGCAGAGCGCTCACGAGCCGGCGGTTGCTAACTACCGGGATGCTAATGCTAGCGGCTAACGGTAGCGAACACCGTGGATTCTCTGACGCGGGGTCATTAAACATCACCTAAAAAGTCTTTCACCTAAAACTGGCGCTGTTTGGCTGACAGATCATCAACACGGAGTCACGCCGGCTTACCGGCATGTTCCCGGGCCTACCGCTAGCCAGCTACCGGTATTTCTTTACGTGTCGATGACAAGATGGAGGCAGCCAGTTAGCTGGGAAGCTGTCGGATGACGTTCAGGAGCGCTTCCCTCCTCATGGCCGGCGCCTCCGGCCCGAGTGAGGGAAAACTACTATTAATGATGGATTTGAGGAGCAGGGAGCAGGTACCTCCACCCGCCGGGCACCGCGTCTTTGGCTCCCGCTGGAAGCCGCTCATTGTTCAGGGTTGGTGATACTTGGACGAGCACGCGCGGCGCGCACGCACCCCTGAGAACAAGCAGTCCTGCAAGTTCGCTCGAAGTGCAAAAATCTTCAGAAACGCTAAACTACATGGTTTGCTCGGTTCGGTGGTACACCAGTATCGGAGGGAGTGGATGCTCCTCCACATCCCCGGGACAAAGGCACTTGGTTATTGGAACGCTCTGGTTTTCCTGGTTGTTGGGTGCAGGTCGGGTCTCGGTTCAAGACCTGAGTCGGACTAACTAGGGAACCCGGGTTCTCACCTGTGAACAGAAGAAGAGCCTCCAGTGGGACACATCTGTGCTTCCAAAATTAACAAATCGATCAACAAAACCTGGAGGTCAGGCAGATCCTGATCGTGATGATTCAGAGTCAAAGGAGCAAACGTTTAACAAACAGATGCATAAAGATGGTGAACGATTCATGATTAAAAAATAGTGACTAAAACTGCACAAGTGAACGATAATAAAATCTCAAATTAATCAATCTAAATTATTGACAGCAGAATGTTGGTAAAACAAAGGGGAACAAAACTGTTGTCATGAAAATAATTTAAGCAGTAAACCATGGAAATTACAAACCACTCCAATAAAGCAGACCCAAAAGGTGTGTTTTCAGTGTAAAACATGTCAACATTTTGATCTCCTGAAGCACAACAGCTGGGAGCGCTGTGATCCGATGGAATTGTTGCAGGTGCCTTCAACTCAGAGCTGTGGCTATGAAATATTTAAGGTTTGGGTTTATTCAGTGTAATGTAATGTGAACATTATATATTCTTGCTCTGAAACTTTAGGTTGGAGAGTTTCTGCTGCCTGCTGATGGGGGTTACAGGCCAAGTAGCTTTAGTGGGACTCTGGTTCCAGCTCCCAACATTCTCCTCGAGCTCCTGCTGTTCATGCGAGGGCTCTCATTTGCTCATTAACAGCATCTAAATCTGAGTTTCTTTTGTCTGCCTCCCCCATCCTCACACACTCGGCTTGTTCTCCTTTATCTGGCCTGAAAAGCTCATCACATTAAAACGTCCCTCTGACTCTGAGTGGCAGCCTGCCAGTTACTTTTGACCATATTCAATTACACGATGAGGCTCGCTCTCCTGTGTGGCTTCGTTGTTGAGGGTCTGGTCCGGCTCTCCAGACGTAGCGCCCACAGGGCTGCGTGCTGTTGCACAAGTTTCCCTTATAAATTACAGTGTTCACCAGCAGAGCAAAGCTCAATGGGTGCTGGTCATACTGTTGGTTCTGTTTGTTGGGGGGTCACCAGAGAACATGTCTATCTGTAACACCAGCTAATGCTTGTCCAGCCAGCGGGGGAGGAATGAGGGCTACATTGGGTTCTAACAGGAGTGGCTCATGTTTTTGCCCTGGTCGTGGCTGCTTGATAAGTTTTTCCCTGCACTGTTTTGACGTCCTGGACATCAAAATGCATCAAAGATCGTATGTGATAGTTCTCTTAGTCTATTGGTCAGGTGGATGGAGGGTGGAGCTAGCCCGTAAACACAGGACGGGGGTTCCTGTCCTGGATGAGTGCTCATTTCTTCTACATTACTGCTGGAGTTTCCACAATCAAAGCAGAAAATCTGTCTTGAGGATGAATGTACATGATCTGATGTCTGGTCACCTGGTAGTTGGGTCTGACTGAGTTCACCTCACCTTCTCAAACACCATATCGGGCCTGGTGTCTTGGTCTGGTTGTTGAGGTGCACACTTGAGTGTAACATCTGGGTTGGATTCCCTGAAGTGAACCAGGAAGTTGAGGCACCACAGTGAAAACTACTGGTGACTAGAAGAGGCTTTTACATACATGACCATCATCTTCAGGGAAATATTCTTCTGACTGAGCCATGAAAATGAAATTTGAATGTCAGCAAGTTCAGTACTTAGCCCACAGTGCCAGCGTCTCCACGGTTCTCCAGCTCGTCTTCAACAGCTGCATTCCTGTCTGATGGCGTTCCCAATGTATCTCCAGCTGGGTGGTTTGCTGGTTACTAGCTTGTTGTTGTTGAAGGTAAAGTTGGCAACCCCCTCAATTTTCAGACCATCCAATCCCGTGTAATGTAGATTGCGTGAGGAGTGTTAAGTGGCACATCAAGCATGGTGGACAGAGAAGTGGAGCTCGTTGCAAAGAAAGAAGCCACGATACATAAAAAGCCACAACAGAAGCTGGTTGGTTTACTGGGGACTGTAATTACCGATGGACAGGTGGAGCGCTGCTTTCATAAAACTTTTTTCACTATGTAACTGTAGTTTTTCCATCTATTTTATTTAGTCGGCCATTTAGATTCAACTTTGACTTGCAGTTGATGACGGTAACAGTCACATAGCAGCATCAACAAACCTCAGTGACCCCTAGAGCCTTACCATTACCAGGAACTGATCAAGGGCAGAGACCAGATCCAGAGAAACTGAGGTCCTTGAGGTTGGAGGGCAACTGTGACGGAGAGCGAAGACCTTCCAGGTGGATCAGTGGCAGTGCTGAGGCACCAAACACAAGACCAGAAATGTGTAAAAGTCAAGTTGACAGGTATTTGGTTTACGAGCTGTCTTGGTGAAGGAAGTGACACGAAGCTGACCCCAGGTCAGGCAGCACGTGGTCCGCCTCTGCCAGGAAGTGGAGGTATCTGCTCGCTTCGTGATGCTCTGTGCAATAATATTATCACTGACAAGCATCTTGACTGTAAAAATGTCTTCCTGATGTGGTGTACAGACGATGAGGAGGAGGAGATCTCTGAGAATGAGACCCCGAAGGTGAAGAAGAAGAAGAAGGCCAAGAAGAGCAGGGAGAGCAAGGGCAGCAAGAGGCGGTCGCGCAGAGAGGTGAGGAGGTCACTGCTTTTCCCTGGAGGTGGAAAATATGTCAGGAGTATCACATCAGTCAATAAATCCTGTTCTCAGTCCCCGGCTTTCATTTGGTGGTCAGAATGGTTGGTTGCTTATGCAGCACCAGTTTTTGATCATGAGAATGAATTTCTCTGGTTCTGAGGTATCAACTTGGTTTTGTAACTGTCCGTAATGATCCAGATGTCCTTCTTCTCACAAACATGTTTGATTGTTTTCCGGGACATTTTGGTGCTGACACCTCTGCTTGCTCCAGGAGCCACCCATGAGCTCCCCGGAGCTCATGGATGTGGGCGTGGCTGAGGAAGCAGAGGATGGTGGCCCCACCCAGCGCTCTGACAGTGAGGGCAGTGATTACACTCCAGGCCGCAAAAAGAAGAAGAAAGCCAGCAGCAGCAAAGAAAAGAAGAGGAGCAGCACCAGCACTGATCGGAGCTCTTCCAAGAAGAAGGAGCCGGAGCCAGAACCAGAGGAAGATGACGACGATGATGATGATGACATCTCTGTGAGTATTAAGTCTGAGTGACACTTCTCGCCACATCTGCGGTCAGTAGTTATAACATTTGGATTGTTCTTTAGTGAGTAAGTCAGATGTTTGTTTGGCCACGCTGGGGGACTGTAGGATCGACTCCACAGCTTCAGAATCCAAACACACCTTCAACAATTTGGTCCCCCAAATAGCAAACTGATGTGTGAGCTTTAGTTCATGCAACAGTAACAGTATTTTGTTGCCAACATGGCCAAGTTTGCGTAGCCTCGTGATGAGAAGCCCAGTGCGCTGTGGTGGTTGTAGGTTTCTCAGAATGACGTCCATGAACACGTGGGTACATTTTACATCAGAGCTGTAAATTTTGCTTCTGCTCAGCAGTCAAAGACTTAACATCTTCGATTTTTACATTCTGGACGTGTTCACGCCCAACTGTCAGGGTTTCGCTCCACAGCTGTGCAGCAGCACAGGAATGGTCTGCTGTTGTAGCACACGCACCTTCTGTAGAGAGGAATCAGGGGAAACCACTTCTTGGTCATTTCAAAGTTGAAATCGTTAAATGCTGGTGAGTGCAGATTTGATTTGTAGATCATTTGTCATTGATTACATGTGTCAAATTCTACGGATCTGCACAGAAATGACTGCTGTGTTCCAGACCACATGAACACTGTCTGCTTGGTGGTTCTGTGGCTGTGGTGCAAAGTGTCTGTGACTTTTAATAAATGGGCTAAAACAGGCAGAAGAGAGTATCAAGACAAAGGAAATACAAAACTCAGAAACCACGATGAGCTCTGCCTGCTGTCAGGCTCCAGGTTGCTCAACTGTCCTGGTTTACAGGTGGAAATGTTGGAGCTCTGCTGTGACGCCGAATTTCTCCGTGCTTCCAATCTGCAGCAGAACTCCAGCTGTGGCGTTGTTGGCTGTCTGCAGTCGGACCTGCGTTGATAAATAAGTTGGATATGAATGATGGAGAAACAAAGAGGGACATTTGCTGGATTCAGAGCTTGGCAGCCAATGGGGGCCTTGTAGTTAATGACATGTATGCAAGGTTGGTGTGTGAGTATGTGTGCATCTAGGGTGGATATGTAAGCGCATATGTGGTTACTATGGCAACCTGTCTAGCGCGCCACTGCACTGTGCTCTTGACCCTTTTCCTTTTTGGTTAGATAAACACATTTTGAATCATTTGCAGCCTGTTGTGTGGGATGGAGCGGGAAACGCTCGGTGGAAGTCTGGAGGCGGAAGGTGTGAAGTGGCTCTTAGTCATAAACAGGAAACGATGTTTCCATCAAAGGCTAGAGCCTGAAATTAAGCTCTTTCCTATTAATAGATTTAACTGGCTAAAATATCCACGAGCCAATACGATTTCAAGATGGTTTTGAACAGGAGGCCCAAATTTTTCCTTTTGAGGGCCAAAACTGACCTGTAATGGAGGTCAGAGGCAGACTCTCATCATGTTGTTAAAATTCCAGATGGCCAAAAGAGCCCAAGTTCCCTCGAAGAAATATTATTAAAGCTTTTACGCAAAATGATTCAGACACGATAACATGCATCTTCATAAGATGACGCTGTTGGTTAAATCTCTTTAATAAACAGAGTTGTGAAAAACCAACAGACCTGGGAGAAATCCATCCATCCATCGTCGTCTTCCGCTTATTCCTTACTAGTAAGGGTCGCGGGGGGTGGAGCCTATCCCAGCGTCAACGGGCGAGAGGCGGGGTTCACCCTGGACAGGTCGCCAACATAGAGACAAACAACCATTCACACTCACATTCATACCTACGGTCAATTTAGAGAATCAATCAGCCTCGTCCCCAAATGCATGTCTTTGGATGGTGGGAGGAAGCTGGAGTACCAGAGAGAACCCAGCAGGAACAGGGAGAACATGGAGACTCACCCAGAAAGACCCCGTGCTGCAGCCGGGACTCGAACCCGGCACCTTCTTGCTGTGAGGCCACAGTGCTGACCACTGCTCCACCGGGCAGCCCCTGGGAGAAATCAAATAAGCCAAAATACTGAGCCACAAGCAACTGCAAAGTTTCACTGTCTCCAATAGAAATATGAGAACATTTAATTGGGGACAGTAAAAGTGTTTCACCTAACAAAGATGGCAACATAAAAGCCACTGACAGTCGCACCTTTTCACCATGAAATGCCATTTTTAGGCTGATTTGTGTTCTGTGAAAGGAGAGGATGAGTGGAACAGGTGCAGAGAAGAAATGAAGACATGCAGCTCTTTTAATAAGTTGTATATTAAATGGGGACAAGTTCCTATAGCTGCTAAAGTGTGTGTGTGTATAAATACATGAAGGGGCAGACTAGACAAGGTGACTTCATCCTACACCCTTTTTAACTTGAAGTTAATTACGCTGGACATTGTTATTTTTTTCCATGTTCGCATAACTAAGTGCATTTTTAAAAATGTAGTTTTGGCTTATGAGCCCTACTGGGGACATCTGGTCTAGACTGGACTGCTTCTGGTTCACACAGGCCTGAACTTGTCATGGTTTTGTTGAGGCATAAAAGCTTTGAACTTGCCACTGCTGTCTGGTTTCTCTTCAGTAAAGCTGGTCAGCATCGATACACCTCCTGCTTCAGGGGCTCCATCTTGTTTCCACACTGATGGTTGAAGGTGTTAATGAAGAAGAAGAAGAACCAGATTTTATTGTCTCCAAGGGATCGAGCCCAGGACGAAATTTGCAGTTACACAACTCAAATGCCTGAAACAGCTCTCACAAACAGTGGCAATTATTACAGATTGAAAGGAACAATGGTACACTTCAGAGCTGACAACAGCACATATACATTTGTTGTGTGTGTGCGCTAAACTTGAGCAGTCCGTTGACCCAACGGAGGCAAGCGAGAGTGAGGCATCGCTCTCAGTAGCGCCACCAGTGGTAATGGGTCTGATGTGGATGTGTTGGTTGTTCCCACAGGAGCCCAAGTCTTCGTCCCAGCTGCTTGATGACTGGGGCATGGAGGACATCGAGCACGTTTTCACAGAGGAAGATTACCGCTCGCTGACCAACTACAAGGCCTTCAGTCAGTTTGTCAGGTACGCACACATTTAGTTGTCTCCCTAATTTATTTATTTATATTATAGCCATTCTTCAGGGAAAATATTTCCAGGTTTCACAGTTCCCTGCTGGTCTTGCCAAAGGAACAAACGATGATTAATAGTCCAGGTGAAATGGTCAGGAAGTCTTTGGTTGGCTGTGAGCCAGACTGGGTTAAGCAGATGCTCCTAATGCTTGAAAAGATGATTTAATGAATCTCCTCTCCTCTAGACCCCTCATCGCAGCCAAAAACCCCAAGATCGCTGTGTCCAAGATGATGATGGTTTTGGGTGCAAAGTGGCGTGAGTTCAGTACAAACAACCCCTTGAGGGGAGCTGCCGCCGCCAACGCCGCCCTGGCTACCGCTAATGTACCAGCCGCTGTTGACACCATGGTTGCAGAGGCTGCCCCCCCTACTGCTGCCCCTCCAGCCCCAGCAGAGTCTCAGCAGCCCGTTGCACCGCCACTCCGCAAGGCTAAGACCAAGGAAGGCAAAGGTATGAATGGCTCCCCAGCTCATATTTAGGTACGAATATGAGGCGGATATTTTAGGGAAACCGTGCCGAATGAGAAACAAATTTGAGGCCTGTCTTTCTGTTTTATTGTGCAGGTCCCAATGCCCGCAAAAAGTCCAAACCTGCTCCTAAACCGCAAGAGAAGAAGAATAATGCCAAGACCAAGAAAGTGGCTCCTCTCAAAATCAAACTAGGAGGCTTCAACAGCAAAAGGAAACGCTCCTCTGTATGCTCCGCCTACTCTTCCATCCCTCTTCCTGTCCTCATAGATGCAGTACAATCATCTCTAACCTTCTCTCGTGCGTGTGTGTGTGCGCGTGCAGAGCGAGGAGGACGAGCCTGACGTGGACAGTGACTTTGATGATGCCAGCATGAACAGCATCTCCGTGTCAGAGGGATCCAACAGCCGCAGCAGCCGCAGCAAAAAGAAACTGTCGAAGAGCAAACCCAAGAAGAAGAAAGGTGCTCACACTTGCGTCGCTTGGCTGGCTGGAAGCCAGAGCAGTACTGCAATACCTGGAATTCAGTACTCAGTTAGTTTTAATTTCCTAAGTGCTGGTGGATTACTTTGAAGTACAGGGATCAGTACCAAACTTGTACTCATGTGGGACTTGGATAATTAGTGTACTACGATAACCCAGACATTTTATTCACTTTGTACTCCCTTGCTTCCTCTCTGCCTCTGTGACTTTTCCTGTTTTCTGTTGAATCGTCTGCTTCGCCTGTTTGACTGCAGTCAGCTGCAGGTTGAAGTTTACAGCTGTGCAGCAGCTTGTGATTACACACTTCTGTTAGTGGGAAACATCTTTCTGTGTCCACATCAGAAGCGGAAGATGGCGACGGCTATGAGACGGACCACCAGGACTACTGCGAGGTTTGTCAGCAGGGCGGTGAGATCATTCTGTGTGACACCTGTCCCAGGGCCTACCACATGGTCTGCCTGGACCCTGACATGGAGAAAGCACCTGAGGGCACCTGGAGCTGTCCACACTGTGTAAGCACACACATTCAGCGTTTCTTATGTTGTTGACATCATTTAGGAAAAAGACGAAATGGTCTAATCCACCATTTTCCCAGGAGAAGGAGGGCATCCAGTGGGAAGCCAGAGAGGAGGCCTCTGATGTCGAGGAGGACAATGGGGACGTGGGAGAGATGGAGGAGGACGACCACCACATGGAGTTCTGTCGGGTGTGTAAGGACGGAGGGGAGCTGCTGTGCTGTGACTCGTGTCCCTCGTCCTACCACATCCACTGTCTCAACCCGCCACTCCCAGAGATCCCCAACGGAGAGTGGATCTGTCCCCGCTGCCTGGTGAGTCTGGGAGGAATCATCTCGCTTATGTTACACAGTACTTGGACGTGACCTCTGACCTCACCCATTTTTACTGGCCTATGTTGTCTTTACATAAGTATTAACGCCTTTGCGGCTATCTCTGAGTCGTACGCAGCTGAAGAGAACCTCGCTGGAGGCTAACCAGTCCAATAGACACCGTCCCTAATGACTAGATCACACACCAGAGGTCAAGTAGGTGAGGTCACCTCCCCTCGCTGCTCTCTGGCCTCCGTAAATCCTTCCACATCACAGCAAATTTAATTGTTGTGACATCCGCACTGACACACTCATTGGCGCGCTGACAGTGGCACCACTGTCATTTCTGACTTCCTGTGCATTCCAGCGGCTCAGGTGAGGAAACAGGTTGTTGTGTTGCTGTATAAATCGATGCAAGGCTTTGCAATTTGCCCTTTAGACTTGGATCTGAATCTCCAAACTCCTGAGTTTGAGTGACGCCTTCGTTCTACGATGTTTTCATCCTGCTGGTCATCGCCACTACTGTTTCTCTGGCCTCATGGCTTCTTAGGTCAGACTACCAGCCTGCTAGCATAGCCACTGTGAATCTAAACACATCAGAGAGCTCGCGCTACTTCTCAAGTCGCAACTCACAGCTGCCTTTCAAAATAAGTGTATATCATAACATTAAACACCACCAAAGATGGAAAATGTTTCCTGCTTCTGTGGGGTGTGTCTATTGTGAGAATTATCACCATGGGTTCATCACCCAGGCCTAGCGTGGGCCTTAAATAACGGCAGTTGTTGATTGGAAGATGCTCATCAATTTCTGCTGCTCCCATCAGTGTCCTCCCATGAAGGGGAAGGTCCAGAAGATCCTGACATGGCAGTGGGGTGAACCTCCTGCACCCACACCCGTGCCCCGATCGCCTGACCTCCCGGCTGATGCCCCCGACCCCGCCCCTCTAGCAGGGCGGCCAGAGAGAGAGTTCTTCGCCAAATGGTCCAACATGTCGTATTGGCACTGCTCCTGGGTGACGGAGCTCCAGGTGTGTGGAAGAAAGAAAGGGGAGATATTTGAATTGAGTTTCGTGTCCTCTAATGTCATTTGTCCCCCTTCAGCTGGAGCTCCACTGTCAGGTGATGTTCAGAAACTACCAGAGGAAGAACGACATGGACGAGCCGCCTCCTATTGACTTTGGCGATGGAGAGGAGGACAAGAGCGTCAAGCGGAAGAACAAGGACCCCATGTACGCCCAGTTGGAGGAGAAATACCTCCGCTTTGGAATCAAGATGGAGTGGCTGATGATCCACCGCATCCTCAACCACAGGTCAGCATAGAGGTCGAATCCCTTCCCTCCACGCTGCCACCAACAACCCCAACTACTGCCAGTATTTCTAATATGGCAGATCTTTGTGTCATGCTTTGTTCATCTGGAATGAATGATTCTCTTCATTACAGTGTGGACAGAAAGAACAACGTTCACTACCTGATCAAGTGGAGGGAGCTGCCGTATGACCAGGCCACCTGGGAGGCCGAGGACATGGACGTACCTGAGTTTGACACCTACAAACTGCAGTACTGGCACCACAGGTAAAATGGACCAGAAATCTCTGCTGATACACTACACACACCTTCACCCTACATATAACTGTGTGTGTGTGTGTGTGTGTGTGTGTGTGTGTGTGTGTGTGTGTGTGTGTGTGTGTGTGTGTGTGTGTGTGTGTGTGTTCAGAGAGCTGATGATGGGAGAGGAGGGCAAACCAGGGAAGAAGATCAAGGTGAAAGGACGAGTGAAGCGGCTGGACAGACCTCCCGAGAACCCTGTTGTGGATGTAAGGATTCATCTTTCAAGTTGGAACAATTCTAAATTCTCCATTTCCTCAACGGCTTTTTCACTTATTTTGTCCATTAATTTCTTGCTCTTTGAGTCACATCTTAATAAATGGGTCTAAATTTTTCAATGAAGGTTCTTCATTTCGATTTTTGGTTTTACTGGCTGTTCACCAGTCCCTGTTTGTTTTCTCTTTCCAGCCAACTATCAAGTTTGAGCGTCAGCCGGAGTACCTGGACAGCACGGGGGGGACGCTGCACCCCTACCAGCTGGAGGGTCTGAACTGGCTGCGTTTCTCCTGGGCTCAGGGCACCGACACCATCCTGGCCGATGAGATGGGTTTAGGGAAGACGGTCCAGACCGCCGTCTTCCTCTACTCACTCTATAAAGAGGTGGGTTGTGTACATTCCCCCGGGCTCTCCGATGAGCTGCTACACACCTCAACAAATAGTAAAGAAGTGTGTTTGAAGTGAAACAGCCACTCTAAGTTTGGAGGCCAGAATCCACTTCCTGCCATTGCAGCAGGACAACAGGAAGTGTCTGCTGAGCGAGTGTTTGCATGAACAGGTCATGTGAGTCAGGCCTGTCATGATACCGGACAGTATAATTTGATAACCCGCCATGAAAAGTGTCCATATTCAATACCATTTTGGACACCACAGAGTGGACGGACACAACACTGAAGCACCATTGGAGATTTTTGATTTGAACAGAACTAAAGCCTCCCGTCAAAGTCCAGCTTATCTGGCCAGCAGCAGAGCTAATAAATGACAATTGGAGAAATCCCCTTTTTCAGAAGTGTAGAATGTGTCGAAACAAGTAACCTGCCCTTTCCTCTGCAGGGCCACTCCAAGGGTCCGTTTCTGGTCAGCGCGCCGCTCTCCACCATCATTAACTGGGAGCGAGAGTTTGAGATGTGGGCGCCTGACATGTACGTGGTAACATATGTGGGAGACAAAGACAGCAGAGCTGTGATAAGAGAGAACGAGTTCTCCTTCGAGGATAACGCCATCCGTGGAGGGAAGAAGGCGTCCAGGATGAAGGTGAGAGCAGACCACCTCACTTACAAAGTCTTTGGGTTGTCCAGTCAGTCTTGACTGTCTTGTGTTACTCTCACAAACAGAAAGACTCGTCAATTAAGTTCCATGTCCTGCTGACGTCGTACGAGCTGATCACCATCGACATGGCCATCCTGGGCTCCATCGACTGGGCCTGTTTGGTAGTGGACGAGGCCCACAGGCTGAAGAACAACCAGTCCAAGGTAGACAATCCAAACTAATGACCAACCAATTTTATAGCAGAAAAGGAATCATCGGTTACCCAGAAGTGCATTTTAGTGCAGGACTGAAAATAGACCTTTTCCATCTCCCAGCTTTGTATCGATACCATCATGTGAAGGTGCTCAAATGCAAATTTCAAAAGTAAAAAAAATAGTCATATGTGACCATTTAAAGACTAAAATAAAGTAGTAAAATTGAAGTCATAACTTTCCACTGATAGAAAACTGCTGACCAAGAACAAAAGGATCCATTCTGCCACGAGCATCACTTGCTGCCTGTAGACCAGCGACTCTCAAACTGGAACCTTTAAATGAAATGCACAGGAATCACACGATTTTTTTATTAAGTGAAAGACACAAGTCAAAGACATTTATAATCAAAGAATACTTTCAAAATAATAATTCAAATGAAAATACGGAAACCGAATTGTAATTCTCATTTACTTCACATCCCAGAGGTGATTTGAAGATCATGAGCTCATGCATTAGAAGAAGGTTGTTCGTGGTCAACAACACGTCTGAGCCAGAGAAGCTCCTCTGCACCTGCTGCCATCAAGAGAGGAGCATGATGGAGTGAACTGGACTTGAGACTTAAATCTGACCTCATTGGAACCAGACTTTGCAGGGACCACCTTCACATCAGGACTGTGTTAGTTGACAACACTCACTAGCGTGCTGGCCAGTGGTGGACTTGTAATACTACATCATGCACAACTGAGCTGTGTGATCTGCATGTGCTGGCAGCTCTGAACCCTAAGTCGACTGGTCTGACGTGCCTACCCAAACCCTATGGGACTCGAGTTCGGGGCCAGGTGGTGGGGCTCCCCTGAGTGATACTCGGGATACTCAGGCGCCACCACGTGCCGTTGCTACCTGTGAACACTGGTGACCGTAGTCATTGGTCATCAATAATGGGAATAAACAGAATCCAGCTGACTGTACTGGCTGAAGAGAGTTGCTGCTCTACTGTCGTTCAGCTTCGGTCACCATGGTGCTGACCCTAACGCTGTTGTTTCTGAGGTGGTCATTTGTGAGTTTGAGAACCAACGACAGACTGTGCTGAGGTCTCACAGAGGCGCGGGAGCGCCTTCTGCTGGACCCACTAGGTTACACCATTTTAAAACTAACATAAGTGTTTTGCATTTTATGTGCTGTAGAAATGTTGTTGTTTTTTTTAATACATTGTTGATGGGCCGATGTGTCAGCAGGTGTGTGGATGGATGGATGGATGGATAGATATATGTGTGTATATATACCTGTATCCGTCTACACGTACGTCTACCTGTATCCGTCTACACGTACGTCTACCTGTATATTGGTCGAGCCCTAAATGTAAGCAGGTGATTCATTGTCTTTCATCTTGTCTCACGTCTGAAGACACATCAGTGAGAGTGCATAGTTCTTGTCCGTTCTTGTGCCGTTAGCTTCCAAGGTTAACAGGTTGTGCCAACTAACCTCTGGTTTTATTCATGCTAATCTTGGTGTCTTGTGCTGCAGTTCTTCCGAGTGTTGAACAACTACCCTCTGCAACACAAACTGCTGCTCACTGGAACACCTCTGCAGAACAACCTTGAGGAGCTTTTCCACCTGCTAAACTTCCTCACACCTGAGAGGTTCAGGTAGGTTTGAAATGGTTCCTCCCCTGACAGGCGTTTGACCAAAGACCACCGTTAGTGTGAGTGAGACAACACTGTCTGTACCGCTAAGGTAGGTGGTCTAGGTGAACGTGCTGCCTGTGCAGGGTTAACTTGCCTAGTTCACTCAGAGATCTCTAGTAACATGGACAGGAAGTCAGCTGCCTAAACCTGCTAATACAGGAAACTGTGGTGCGCTTACTGCGCTCTACTGTGTTAGAGCAGTGGAGAAGAATTGACTGATGCGATAATAATGTGGATGGAGTCGCTAAAATGTTGGTAGCAGGATGGAGAAATGTGGCCATAACAGCATGCGTGTGTGTGCATGTGTGTGTCTGCAGCAACCTGGAGGGTTTCCTGGAGGAATTTGCAGACATCGCTAAAGAGGACCAGATTAAGAAGCTACACGACATGCTGGGTCCTCACATGCTCAGGAGACTGAAGGCGGATGTCTTCAAACACATGCCTTCCAAGACTGAGCTGATCGTCAGAGTGGAGCTCAGCCCCATGCAGAAGTCAGTTGGGGGGGTGGGGCTGTGGAGAGGTCACCTTAAGAAAGAGGCAGGAAAGAGATAAATGTCTTGCTGTTGGCGTGACGGTGTGTTGGTCTTCCGTTTGTAGAAAGTACTACAAATTCATCCTGACGAAGAACTTTGAGGCCCTGAACACGAAAGGAGGAGGGAACCAGGTTTCTCTGCTTAATGTTGTCATGGACCTCAAGAAATGCTGCAACCACCCCTACCTCTTCCCAGCTGCTGCGATGGTACAACCCCAGAACCACCATGTGATGAGAATGTGTCTTAGAAAAGAATAGATGAAAGTGGCTGATCTTTGTTTTAATGAAAGAACATCTCGTATCATTGAATCTCCTAAATTGGTGTAAAAGCTCTCTGATGTACAAATCTCACAACAGCTCCATTTGCATCCATCTTCTTCCTGTGCTGTTCCTTTCCCTGTCCTCGCGTTCAGGAAGCTCCCAAGATGCCCAATGGGATGTACGACGGGAACTCTCTGACCAAGGCTGCTGGGAAGCTGCTGCTACTGCAGAAGATGATGAGGAAGCTAAAGGAGGGAGGACACCGAGTGCTCATCTTCTCTCAGGTAAGACGCACAACTGCACTGAATCCATCTTTTCAAGCATCCTTGATCCTTTTCAATTGAACAAAAGGTTCTGTTTTCCTGAAGATGACCAAGATGTTGGACCTGCTGGAGGACTTCCTGGAGAACGAAGGATACAAGTATGAGAGGATTGATGGAGGAATCACTGGAGGGATGAGACAGGAGGCTATTGATCGCTTCAATGGTGAGACGGTCGACGCAGTGGCTGAGCGAAGTCTAACATGATCTCCAGATATCTGAACTCTCCCGTCGTTCGTCACGCAGCTCCGGGTGCTCAGCAGTTCGCCTTCCTGCTGTCCACGAGGGCTGGAGGTCTGGGTATCAACCTGGCCACTGCTGACACGGTTATCATCTATGACTCGGACTGGAATCCTCACAATGACATCCAGGTACGAGTCAGTGGAGGGCCATCGGTCCCCACAGAGGAAAATCTGGTTTGAGACAGTGTTTTTGGCTGCCATTTTAAATTTAGTCTTGGCTTTATGGACTAAAATGCTTATTAGTTTTTGTCAAATTTTAGTCAATTCTTGATGTGATAGTTTTAGTCGACGAAAACTCAAACAGGTTTTAGGGTAGTGTGAGTTTTAAAAAAAGAAGTATCATCTTTTAACAAATTAATTTAGGTCAATAGGCAGTGGAGGTTGCTGTTGGGCAGAAACCTCTTATCTCCATATTTCCACTGTTCCTTCGTGAGCCGATGCCCAACTTCATCGTACGAGTGTCACCCATCAGTTGTGAAAACAGCAGATCTACAAGTTCATGTTCCTACATTGTGAGCTTGTGGATCGGCCATTTTCACCTGGAGTTACAAAAAGAAAGGAATGGTTTTTGTGACACACAAGGTTTCCACCCAACGGGAAACCCTTTCTGATCGGAGGATCACGCATCACCCACAGGTGAGGCGCTAACAGTGGCGTCAGCGGTCACTGCTCCAGGAAAGCCTGAACTACAACACTCGGTGGCCACATCTCCCTTTGCAGTGCGTCGGTGTTCGGTGCTGCTGGATTGCATGTAAAACACATCCATAAATCTCGCCCTTTGTTGACGTTGCCACCGCGGTCCGCTTTCTGTGGCGAGTGACCGCAAGTGTGTTGAGCAGAATGTTTGCTGCGTGCCGGGTGGTGGGCGTGACCAAAGAAGGATGCGGCAGCATTGCAGACACTCTTTAGGGTTTAATTGACAGATTCCACGCACAACAAGCAGAAATCTGACAGATTTGAACGTTTGACAGACGCCCGCTAACGTTTATGTCGTCTCGTCACAAAAACACGTCCAAAAGATGTGCTTATCTTGTCACCGTCTCGTTATCATCATGAAGAAGAGGGCCGTCAATGAAATATTTTCATCTTGTCATAGTTGACAAGAACAACACTGGTTCTAGAGTTTATTTTACAGCAAAAAGCAACATCTCAGTTGGAATTGCATGAGTGAACATCAGCAGTGCTGAGTGAGACTGGAGCAGCTGGGTAATAAACAGACCCTCTCTCCCTCCCAGGCCTTCAGCAGAGCTCATCGAATCGGCCAGAACAAGAAGGTGATGATCTACCGCTTCGTCACCAAGGCCTCGGTGGAGGAGAGGATCACTCAGGTGAACTGGCAGGCGCCGCACACCGAACTCTGCTCACTTCCACCAGGCGTCTGACCTCAACAACCTTTTCCTTGTTGGAGTAGGTCGCCAAGAAGAAGATGATGCTGACCCACTTGGTGGTCCGGCCTGGTCTAGGATCCAAGACAGGCTCCATGTCTAAACAAGAACTGGATGACATTCTCAAGTTTGGAACGGAGGCCCTCTTCAAAGACGAGGGCGAAGGTCAGCTGGATTCAGATCGGCACCCTGGGGGGACGGCGGGTCAGGTCATGTGCTGACAACTCTTCTACTGGATGTTTGTGCTCAGGTGAGAACAAGGAGGAGGACAGCAGCATCATTCATTACGACGACAAGGCCATCGACCGTCTGCTGGACAGGAACCAGGATGCCACCGACGACACGGAGCTGCAGAGCATGAACGAGTACCTGAGCTCCTTCAAGGTGGCTCAGTATGTGGTGAAAGACGAGGAGGAGGAGGTGAGGGGGCACTGCTGAAGATCTTCTCTATCTGTCTATGATCGTATGTCTGAGGTAGTCTGACCTCCAGCATGGGCTCAGAGGTATTTGGTCAAAATATTGATATTTGTTTGTCCATATTGAGCGACTGCTGCTGACAAATAGCAGTGTGTACAAGTACACATACATCAATCATTATGTATTACAATGACCTGAAAAGACAAAAATGAACTGTAATTGACATCAATTGCTCCGGTCCCGTCTGCTTCGCCCGTCCCGTCTCCTGGGGTCCAGGAGGAGGAGGTTCAGCGGGAGATCATCAAGCAGGAGGAGAGTGTGGATCCAGACTACTGGGAAAAACTTCTTCGTCACCACTACGAGCAGCAGCAGGAGGATCTGGCTCGCAACCTCGGCAAAGGCAAACGTATCCGCAAGCAGGTCAACTACAACGATGGCTCGCAGGAGGACAGAGGTACTTCTACACGTGGGTTGGAGTATTACTGCAGTTATTCAAGACATGCAGCCTCCCTGCAGCTGAGAGGTTGATGGTGGCACGAGTAGAGAGGAGGCAGCAGCTTCAGAGGCCACACTGGTTTGGAGGGGTTTTATTGACCCACTGATGATGATGATGATGATGATGATGATGCATCACGTTTCTAAGCGACTGCCTTCTTCAACCACAGCAGCTTCACATCTTCAATAATCTAGATTTGTGCTGGTCTGCACATTCATTATGGTCCTTTTCTCTTCATCTGCAGCTGATTGGCAGGACGACCAGTCGGACGGCCAGTCCGATTACTCAGTGGCATCCGAGGAAGGAGACGAGGACTTTGACGAGCGAACAGAAGGTAAGAGCATCACGCACAGAGTCTTAATAAGTGCCAGGGTTGGTGTGTGACCTCACAGTGACATCACTTTTATGAATTTACTGGTAATTGTTGCCTGTAATCATCGCTCCCTTTGGCAGAAATGTGTCTTTTTGATTTTCAGTAAAAATGTCATCAAATCCAGAGTAAAAGAAGCTTTATGGATGAAATTTATCTGCTTTTCCCGTGTGCAGCGAACTCTCGCAGGCCCAACAGGAAGGGCCTGAGGAATGACAAGGACAAGCCGCTGCCCCCCCTGCTGGCCAGGGTGGGTGGCAACATCGAGGTGAGCCCCATTGACCCTTTGTCTCCCCGCATGAACACGGCAAAAAGCAGCAAGAACTCTAAAACATCATTTGTGCCATTCAACTGTTAATATATGTCCAAACATCAGCAGGAGCTCAGAGTTTCGCCGTCTGCTAACTATTAAAGAGCTGAAAGAACAGGAGGTGCTTTTGGCGTTCACATCCAGGAGAATGGGGGGCTAACACTAGATACCCTGCGTCTATTTCCAGGTGTTGGGCTTCAACTCTCGGCAGAGGAAGGCCTTCCTGAACGCAGTGATGCGGTACGGGATGCCCCCCCAAGATGCCTTCACCACCCAGTGGCTGGTCCGAGACCTGCGAGGGAAATCTGAGAAAGAGTTCAAGTAAGAGGCCAGAATCCTCAGATGAGCAGCCGGCCGTAGTGGGAACGGATGGAGTAGCCTCTCCTCTCTCTTTTCAGAGCCTACGTGTCCCTGTTCATGCGTCACCTGTGTGAGCCTGGAGCCGACGGGGCTGAGACTTTCGCAGACGGCGTCCCCCGGGAAGGGTTGTCGCGGCAACACGTCCTCACCCGCATTGGTGTCATGTCGCTCATTCGTAAAAAGGTAACAAAATAATTAAGCCGTTGGGGGGACTTTTCCTCCATTGTCTGAAGATGGAGAGGAAACGATCAATGACTAAATAGAAAATGGCGCAGGCAGCAAGAAGGTGAACGTGACTCGCTTCCTCCCTGCAGGTTCAGGAGTTCGAGCACGTGAACGGCCAGTGGTCGATGCCATGGATGGCCGAGCTGGAGGAGAACAAGCGGGCGCCAGCTCAGCCTGATTCTCCGGGGAAAACACCGTCCACGGGCACCCCCGCTGACACCCAGCCCAACACCCCCGCCCCAGGTAATGGTCACTTCCTGTCACTGAGGATGAAGTCGCGGTTCAGAAGGAAACTGCTCCAACACACACACATCTGTTTTTATAGTCGAAGAGTCTTCGAGGAATGACGAGGGTGAGAAGGAGGTGAAGAAAGACAGCGAGGCAGAGAAAAACGGAAAGAACGAGGTAGGAGATGTGACCATGAGGCAGAGCCTTGGTGCTGATGAGTTTGCTGATTGATTGATTGATTGATTGATTGAGGGATTGATTGATTGTACTCCAGGTTATCGGCGTCCCAGACAGTGATGAAAAGAGTCTGCCGGAGGAGCAGGAGGTGAAGAAGAATGGAGAGGAGCCGATGGAGGTGGACAAACCCAGCAATGGTGAAGCAGAGAGTGGGAAGGAGAAGGATGAGGAGAAAGATGGACAGAGCGAGAGGAAGAGTCCAGAGAGAGCAGAGGACACAACGTCTCCGCCAGAGACCAAGACCGAGATGTCTGAGTCCAAACCTGAAGATCCTGAGGTCAAAGGTAAAACATCTTGCCCCTGCAGCTGTCAGTCATTCAGAACCTTACAGGAGGCTCGCAGGGGGCAGAGCCACATTCCTCCTATGGGCCTGACTTCCTGTCTGTGAGACAGAAATGTTTCCGGGGGTGAGAACCCTCGTTAGTGAATTGAGGCGATGGAAGAATGAAAAAAATTCTCATTTGAGAAGCTGAAAATGTCCTGAACATTCCTGGAAACATTCATGTTCCGTCAGAACGTCAGACGAGGGTAGGAACAGATGTAATATTCTTCTCTGCTCTCATTGGTTCTCCAGCAGAAGACAAGAAAGAAGACAAGCCTGAGAAGATGGACACGCCCCCCCCCGCTGATGACAGGAAAGGTAACTGCTGTGATCCGGCGACTCTGGTCCTCCGTCTCAAAGGCTGACGATGCCTTGTGTCTCTGGTTGCAGATCTGAAGGAGGAAAAAGACACTGCCAAGCCTGAAGACGCCAAACTACAGAATGGGGATGGCTGCAAAGAAGGCGGAGCCTCAGCTGGCACCGCCGCAGGTGTGGGAGGAGTCAGTGAGGAGAAGAAGAAGGCAAAGACACGGTTCATGTTCAACATTGCAGATGGAGGATTCACAGGTACACGCGCCGCGCACGCACACTCTCACAACCTGAAGCACTTTATTGATAACTGACCTTTGCCCTCTGACCTGTCCTCCTCAGAGCTTCACTCCTTGTGGCAAAACGAGGAGCGTGCTGCCACAGTAACCAAGAAAACCAATGAGATCTGGCACCGTCGCCATGACTACTGGCTGCTCGCTGGCATCATACAGTATCCTTTTCTCACTCCAGCCAGGACTGATATTGTTTCTGTCTCATTTACACCGTGTGCCGTGACCTTTGACCCCTGGCAGTTATAAAGTGAAGCGGTTGTTTCCGTAATGGTGACTTCCTGCAGACATGGTTACGCCCGCTGGCAGGACATCCAGAACGATGTCAAGTTCGCCATCCTCAACGAGCCCTTCAAAGGGGAGATGAACCGCGGCAACTTCCTTGAGATCAAGAACAAGTTCCTGGCCAGAAGGTTCAAGGTGGGAGAGCACAAACCCATGCTAAGGCTAACGTTAGCCTCCCACGGCTGTTATGATGATGACCGTTGTGCCCCCCTCCCCGCAGCTGCTGGAGCAGGCGCTGGTGATCGAGGAGCAGCTGCGCCGTGCCGCCTACCTCAACATGTCGGAGGACCCCTCCCACCCCTCCATGGCCCTCAACACCCGCTTCAGCGAGGTGGAGTGTCTGGCCGAGTCCCACCAGCACCTCAGCAAAGAGTCCATGTCAGGGAATAAGCCCGCCAACGCTGTCCTGCACAAAGGTACCGGCGGCTCTGGGCTGCGCCACTTCAGAAGCAGCTGACAGCAATGATTCTGATCCTGATGACCACTAAATGGTGGAAGACGCTCATGATGCAGCCGTTGTGCAGATGCGTGACGCGTCGCTGCTCCTGGCTCTTGGAACCGGCCTCAGTGTGATAGACGTGGATCAGTCCTGCAGCTCCTACGAATTCATATTCAGGAAGCTGAAGTTATCTATTTTGAAATTCATATTTTTTTCCTTTTATGGACACTATTTACTCCGTCTGCCGTGACTTTTGACCCCTCGTAGTTATGAAGTGAAGCGGTTGTTTCCGTAACCACACATGCACCTGCACACATGTTCATGTACTGAACTAGCATGATATTAGCGGTTAGCATCCCAGTAAAAACCTTGTTTTTTCTTGTGTTTTGTTTTGTTTTTTGGACCAGCTAATTTATTATTGAGATATTATTAGAAACTTTACAGGGTTAAAACATTTCCTTCATTATTAAAATATAATTTTACTAAATTGTGCTAAAAATAATCTAATAATTATATATATAAATATATAATAATAATCTAACATGAGCTTCAAATTAGCCCTTTCACAGCCCACTAGAGGGTGCTCTGTGGTTACCATGGTAACTGTTACCTTAAAACATGAAATGAAGTTGTACTGGTAGAACCTGACCAGTCCTAGCAGCTGTGTGTGTGTGTGTGTGTGTGTGTGTGTGTGTGTGTGTGTGTGTGTTCCATCCTGACTGACACCTCTGGCTTCTGTGGTCTCAGTGTTGAAGCAGCTGGAGGAGCTGCTGAGCGACATGAAGGCTGATGTCACGCGCCTCCCAGCGACCATTGCCCGGATACCTCCGGTCGCCGTGCGGCTCCAGATGTCAGAGAGGAACATCCTGAGCCGGCTGGCAAGCCGAGGACCCGAGACACAGATGCAGCAGGTAGGAAGTCCTGCAGCTCCTCTGAGGCGGTGGGCGGTTTTCCCTGCATGTAGCAAGGGCTGAAGTGGCGTCCAACTGTAGCGTCGTCGTTGTTGTTGTCGTCATCGATGTGGGTCACTCATCAATTGTTTCTGCTTCCTGTTTGTGCCGGTCAGATGTCGCAGCAGTAGACTGAAGTCGGCTTGTTACCTCGACGACCTCCCCTGCCTCACCTCGACATTCCTGATTGGTGCACAGCAGAATGACACCCAAGCTTGAAGCCACGCCCACTTTCAAATCACCTAAACAGACTTTACTGAGCTCTCTGGAAGACCCCCCCCTTCATCTTTGAGGCTGTGGACAGAAAAGCTTTTATTTTTTTCCTCCCTTTTTTCAATTTCTGTATTAATATTATTGATATAATGTTATTATGATGGTTTTTTTGGGACCTAAATAAAAACTGTAATAAAGACTTGCTTGTTGTGTCACCTGCTTCTCCCACCTGAGAGTAACCCCGCCCCTCTGCTGACAGGGTCACAGCAGGGTGCCGACTGTCAGATGCTGTGTGACATCACAAGGACAAGTCTGTCACCAGGAATCTCTGAGGCTCAGACGTCTTCGTAAATATCAGCGTCATGAATTTGACCACCTTCGTCCCGCCGCCGGCATCATTCTGACTGCACGCTGATTGGTTAACAGCAGGTGGGTGGAGTCAACTTCTCTCACAGATGGTGAGAATGAAACATTACATTCTGTTGTTGGTCCAGAGGAAGTGAGTGAGCAGCACCATCATTGGCCGTTACCATAGTTACCAGCTTCTCAACCATACGGTTCGACGTGTTCAAGAGGAACCGTTAAGATCTTGGCTGCAGCTTCATCCCTTCAACGTTCTGAAGCTGCAGCTGCTGAACCTTGACTCCTCACTCGATACCAAGGCAAAGACACGGAACGTGAGAGAAGAAATCAAGATCTTTATTGCTCAAAGGTTAACGATTGTTCACGGAACTTTCAAACAGCGGACAGAAGGTGTGAGAACACGTGGACCTTCTTGGGTTCTGTTGACAGAACAAGGATCAGGTTTCAGTTTTAGCAAAAGTGACGCAGGTCCGATTTGATCAAATGCTTCTTAGGTCCTGCAGGGCCTGAAGGAGTCGCCAGTTTGGATTTCAATCGTTCTTGTAAATGTAGAGGAGAACGTCTGAGTCTGAGAACCGCTCTGCTGGCCTGGCTGTGATTTTGGGTCAAAGTGATTGTGAAGATGACTTGAAGTCTTAGAAACTTGCAGGAACCTGAATACTGAAACATGATTGGGGGGGGGGGGACTCAGAACCAGGTTCCTCGCAGAGACATTTTACACTACACCGACAGAACAATTAAATCCAGTTAAGTCACAAGAGGACAAGCAAATAAACTTTAAAGTAAATTAAAGAAATTCCATACAAACTGAATTGAACACAAATGTTGCAGTAATTTGGTGAGTTGGTGATGAAGACTCAGGAGACGAAGACCCAAGTGAGGAAGACTCAGGAGACGAAGACTCAGGAGACGAAGACTCAGGTGATGAAGACTCAGGAGACGAAGACTCAGGAGACGAAGACTCAGGAGACGAAGACCCAAGTGAGGAAGACTCAGGAGACGAAGACTCAGGAGACGAAGACTCAGGAGACGAAGACTCAGGAGACGAAGACTCAGGTGACGAAGACCCAAGTGAGGAAGACTCAGGAGACGAAGACTCAGGAGACGAAGACTCAGGTGACGAAGACTCAGGAGACGAAGACTCAGGTGACGAAGACTCAGGAGACGAAGACCCAGGTGAGGAAGACTCAGGAGACGAAGACCCAGGTGATGAAGACTCAGGAGACGAAGACTCAGGAGACGAAGACTCAGGAGACGAAGACTCAGGTGATGAAGACTCAGGAGACGAAGACCCAGGTGACGAAGACTCAGGTGAGGAAGACTCAGGAGACGAAGACCCAGGTGAGGAAGACTCAGGTGATGAAGACTCAGGAGACGAAGACTCGGGTGATGAAGACTCAGGAGACGAAGACCCGGGTGAGGAAGACTCAGGTGATGAAGACTCAGGAGACGAAGACTCAGGTGATGAAGACTCAGGAGACGAAGACCCAGGTGATGAAGACTCAGGTGATGAAGACTCAGGAGACGAAGACCCAGGTGAGGAAGACTCAGGTGATGAAGACTCAGGAGACGAAGACTCAGGTGATGAAGACTCAGGAGATGAAGACTCAGGAGACGAAGACCCAGGTGACGAAGACTCAGAAGACGAAGACTCAGGTGAGGAAGACTCTCAGTAGAAGAAATACACTGGGGGGGGGGGGTGTCCGCATCAGAGCCAGAACACGTCCAGTCCGTGTGGTGTTATTACTAAACAATCCTTAACCCCCCACCCCACCCCTGTGTGTGTGTGTGTGTGAGAGAGAGAGAGAGAGACTTACTGAAGAGCACCCCCACACAGATCACTCCAATGACAGCCATGATGATCATCATCTGGAGGGACACAAAAACCAGATGAGTCAGCTGACAAAGAAGTCCTGAACCCAGAAAAGATCCAAAACCCAAATCAGCCAGAACCAAAGAAACAATGTGGTCAGAACACAAATGTGTGAGTGGAAAGGGAGGAGGGAGAGAGGGAGAAAGAGAGAGAGAGCAGACAGCTGTGACTGACTCAGTTTGTCTTCAACAAAGATCTGATCATGTGACTCCAGTTACGACAACTTCCTGTTCTGTGGCCAGATATCCTGCCTCCTCATCCTCAGTGACCCCCCCCATGGAAGGTGCCACACATGAGCATGGAAACACCTGAGGCTGAGGGAGTGATGAGTCACATCATGGCTGGGCCTCACCAACATAGAGGGGTGTATATGTGGGGCGGGCGGGGGGGGGGGGGGGGGGGGCTGCATCACAGATCACAGCTGGATTGTTAATCTCTGTAATCCAGATTGGGATTTTTCACTCCGCCTTCCTGGTCAGATTATCCTCTATAATCCTCCACTAGTTTCTACATGACACTCCTGATTGGACAGTCTGAGGCCAGGTAGGCGGAGCTACAGGAATAGATACAAACAGACGGATGGATTGATGGATGGATGGATGATGGTGGATGGATGGTGGCGCTGTGGGTGGAGCTCCATGTCTCTTGTCAGCCCCACCTTGCAGTTCTTCCACCAGTACTTGTTCTTGAGTTTGGCGGCGCTGCTTTCGAACTGCGAGGCGCCGGCCTGCAGTGCGTCGGCCCGGTCGTCCAGCTCCGACAGCTTCTGGTCCCTCTCCAGGACTTTGTCCACGTTCACACGCATGATGTCCACCACCTGCAGGTTACATGGCACGTCAGTGTGACTGGTAAAGACAAATCAGCTACAGTCATTCCAAGTCCTCACTACCAGGAGGACTCAGCTCACTCAGGTGGTCTCCCTCCTCCAACCCTTCTTAGTGACTCCAGACTGCAGGAAGAACCAGCCACGTATATTTAGCTTGAAGCTAACAGAGACTGATGCTAACAGCAGCTAAACTGACCAGGAACGTCTGGTCACCACCTCTCCAGGTGGTCTGGTGTAGTCCAGGTCTCTTTGATCCAGATGGAGGATCAGGGATCCACTAACACCTGGACCTGAGACCAGGTGAGGTGTAGGTTAGTTTAGTTAGTTTTAGCTAGTCAACATTTCCATCATCTTCCTGGGTCGTCCAGCAGACATCAGAGCTGGAAGCTCCGGAGGCAGCCTTCAACCTCCCACCTGAACCCACCGGCTTCCTCCTTGTCAGCTGGCAGAACTGTAGTCTGGTGTTCTGGAGCCTGCTGTAGTTCATCACAGCAGCTACTAGCATGTTCCACCTCTAAGCTAGCAGACAAAATAGTAGTAGTAGTAGCAGCAGCAGCAGTAGTAATAGTAGTAGTAGTAGTAGTAATGGACTCAGTTTTATATAGCGCTTTTCTACCTTAGCGGTACTCCAAGCTCTTGACAGTGTCGTCTCATTCACCCGTTCACACACACACTCACACACTGATGGTGGAGCTGCCATGCAAGGCGCCAACTTACTCATCAGGAGCAATTATGGGTTCAGTATCTTGCTCAAGGACACTTGGACATGGTCACCTGGGTCGGGGATCGAACCAGCAACCCTTTGGTTGCTAGACAGCCACTCTACCCCTGAGCCATGCCGCCCACACGTAGTAGTAGTAGTAGTAGTAGTAGTAGTAGTAGTGGTGGCAGTAGTAGTAGTAGTAGTAGTAGTAGTAGTAGTAGACGTAGCAGCGGCAGCAGCAGTACTACTACTGCGGGCAGGTCGGGCAGGTAGCCATCCGTACAGACAGACAGACAGACAGACAGACACACACACACACACACACACAGATGTGTGTCCTCACCTCGTCCACCTGTGCCTGCGTCTGCTGCAGTCGTCTGTTGCTGGTTAGGTTGGGCGCCGCTGCGGGGGGGCCGCCCTCGCCTTCTGGGGCCCCAGGAGCTCCTGGAGTACCTGCGTCTGGAGTGGACCTGCAGGACCAACGTGTGTTTGGATCGGCTCAGAGTATTACTAGATGTGAAAGTGACGCCCCACCTAAACACTTCATTCTACCTTCCAAGTACTCACTAATGGGAGTATTCAGCTGATGAAGGCGTTTTCCCTCCTGCATCGCTGCTTAGTGACTCCAGGAAGAACTGGCCGGAGACTTAGCTTGATGCTAATGGGGACTGATGCTAAGAGCAGCTGAACTGACCAGAAAATCAAACCCACCAGAACTTCTCTGGTTCTGTGCTACTGGAACCAGCTGCTGCCAGCGGTCCAGGCCAAGGACTCTGGATGCGGGTGAGTGCACTTTCCTCTCTTTGCACAGACAGTCATGTTGTACAGAATAAACATGGAGTCAGACTACTACACCGGCTACTACTACACATGCTACAAATACTACCCCCCCCCCCCCAACAAAGTAAAAACAGGTAATTCCTTCAAATTCCTTTCAGTTTTTTGTACCATAGAAACATAAAGGATACTTCTGTTGTATTTTAGCCTGGACAGTGAGTTGATGGAGGGTGGATTAATGCTGTTGCAGACACACACACACACACACACACACACACACACACACACACACACACACACACACACACACACACACACACACACACACACAGACACACACACACTCCCCAGAACTAGACTTCAGCAGAGTTTAAACCCAGAGTGAAGAAGATCTCCATCCACTCATCAGTTTACTCAATGATGAAAACGTAGCGTTTGTGAAGTCTAATAATGAATAAAAGAGTAGAATGTGGCGTACTCACATCTGTGCGGCAGGATGAGGAGATAATCTGAGTGGAGAGGGGGAGGGGCCACAGGAAACGCGATTGGTCCTCTCATGATAACTATGGCACCAGCACACGCCTGCGCACTCAGACAGAGAGATGCTGGAGTGAGACACTGCTTCAACTGTGACACAACAACAACAACAACAACAACAACAACAACAACAACAACAACAACAACCCTAATAACAATCACAACAGTGCTACTCCTACTACTACTACTAGTAGTAGTACTGTCACCACTACTAACTGTTTTCTATTCAGCCAATAGAAGGATTCTAATTCTTCATTTTACACATCTGATTTTAAAAATAATTTTGGACACAAACCCCCAGGTGGCGCAACATCCTGTGACATCACTGCTGGGTGTGGCAACCAGTGCAAAAGCCTGGAATTCTCCATCCCTCCCTCCCTCCCTCCATCCATCATCCCTCCCTCCCTCCATCATCCATCCCTCCCTCCCTCCATCATCCATCCCTCCATCCATCCCTCCCTCCATCCATCATCCCTCCCTCCATCCATCCATCATCCCTCCATTCATCCATCCCTCCCTCCCTCCATCCATCATCCCTCCCTCCATCCATCCTCCCTCCATTCATCCATCCCTCCCTCCGTCCATCCATCTATTCACCCACCCATCCATCTATTCACCCGTCCATCCATCCCTCCATCATCCCTCCATCCATCTATTCACCCACCCATCCATCTATTCACCCGTCCATCCATCCCTCCATCATCCCTCCATCCATCTATTCACCCACCCATCCATCTATTCACCCGTCCATCCATCCCTCCATCATCCCTCCATCCATCATCCATCCATCATCCCTCCATTCATCCATCCCTCCCTCCCTCCATCCATCATCCCTCCCTCCATCCATCCTCCCTCCATTCATCCATCCCTCCCTCCGTCCATCCATCTATTCACCCACCCATCCATCTATTCACCCGTCCATCCATCCCTCCATCATCCCTCCATCCATCATCCATCCATCCATCATCCCTCCATCCCTCCATCTTCTCCCTCTTCTCCTGTTGAGGGTGGTGGGGGTGGAGCCTATCCCAGCAGCCTTCCCCCTGGACAGGTCACCAGTCCATGGCAGGGCCAACACATAGAGACAGACAACCATTGGCTCTCCCAGCCACGCCTACGGTCAATCTAGAGTCTGGATTAACCTGGTCCCTCTTGATGTCTTTGGACTGTGGAGGAAGCTGGAGTACCAGAGAGAACCCAGCAGGAACAGGGAGAACATGGAGACTCACCCAGAAAGACCCCGTGCTGCAGCCGGGGCTCCACCCATAACCTTCTTGCTGGGGGCCACAGGGAGGACCACTGCTCCACCCACAACCTTCTTGATGGGGGCCACAGGGAGGACCACTGCTCCACCCACAATCTTCTTGCTGGGGGCCACAGGGAGGACCACTGCTCCACCCACAATCTTCTTGATGGGGGCCACAGGGAGGACCACTGCTCCACCAGGCTGGCCTTGAAATCTTCAATCATGCAAATTCCTTTTAATTCATTTCCTACAATGTTTTTTTTGTCTGTCAGGTTTCGAGTGACTTCTGTTCTACTTGCTTTTCTTCTGCCGCCACAGTTGCAGATGTGCACCAGTGAATGACAGCTACTGGGGCCCCAGAGCAAACTGGAGGAGGCCACCGCCTCCTACACCAGGTCACTGAAGGTCAAACAGCAAAAAGAGCAACAAGTATTGAAAACATTAAAGAAGCCCCGCCCACCAACTGGTTTCAGATTAGGAAAAACTATTTAGGGTTTACATGAACAGGTTTTTGCATTGGAATATTTTAAGAATTACATTTCAATAGTTTTCCTTGGAAAACACTTTAGTTCCTATTGGAAATACTTTTGGTCCAAAAAACAGACACAGAAGTAAATAAATTATATGGAAAACTGGCATTGGAAGAAGACAAAAATGTTCAAGAATTCATCAACAAAAAATGAATGTTTTAGTTGAAAGATGTTAAGTTTTGTAAAAGTTGAGCGACCTAGAAATGTAGAAAAAGACTGACCCAGATCCTGGAGCCACCATCTCCAGTATTACATGTGTACTCATGCTAGTATTTTCAGTGAAAAAAGCCAGCAAACAACAGACACTGGGAACTTTATTGTGTTTCAGTTTGCAGTGAGACGTCATGGATCTGTTGGATCTGTTGGATCACACATCCAACTCTCATCCACAGGATCCTGCAAGACACTTCTTGAATTTGCTGAATTTCTCAGTCGATGCTATTAACCCTTGGAGCGCCACAGCGGCCACCTGTGGTTCTCTTGCAGTTGGGTGAGTGCTTCACGTCAAAGGAACATTCAGGTTCTTCTCTTGTTCTCTTACTGGGAGAAAGAAGGAGCCCACAGAGGAAAGCGAAAGGTCTGTTTTCAGGGGAGAATATTTTCCTAAAGAACAGAGGACGTGAACCTTTAAATTTAAGGAAAGTGGAAACACGATGACTTGGTTCCGCCTCAAAGGTTCGTTCAAGTCCATCCAGTTCCACCAAGCAGGAAAACACACCACCAACTTTCACCTCCAGCGACGCAGCTTTGCTCCGCCTTTAAAGCCTTGGGATCTCTGACAGCTCAGACATGTACAAATACACACTAGTTCACCTGTACAAACCACAATTTTGAGGACAAACAAATCCAGAAGTTTACAGTCCACAGCCAAGCATGGAAGTCTGAGTTTTATGATTTTACTAAATAACATTTCAACCCTAATTGGAGGCAAAATGAGGAACGTGACTCCTTCCTCTCTTTTTCTATTTCAACACATTCAGAGATGTTTCTCCTCTTTTAGCAAATGAGAGACCAGAATCTCACGTCCAACCACAGCGAGTCTTTAGTCCTCTGGTCCCCCACATCAGGACCGCAGGAGGTCAGAACGAACCGAGGACAAGTCAGACACCTCCGCCACTGCCGACTCAGCAAAATAAGCTATAATTGAATATTTGCACAATTCCTATGTGTGTGTGTGTGTGTGTGTGTGTGTGTGTGTGTGTGTGTGTGTCGGGGGGGGGTCAGGGTGCCGCATGTAACCACATGTAACAACAGAAGAACTCATCAACATTATGTAAGTGTCACGCCAACATCATGCTAAGCTAAGAGTGTATGTGCTTCTCCATGTTGGTCTGCTTCATCCAACCTGAACAGCCCTGACGATCCGAGTGAATCAACGCCACCAACGTTGGCGCCTCCGTGATTGTGTCGTTTGTATCAGTGGTTGTGATTGGATGATGAGAGGTTATCAACGGCAATCAAGTGATACTTTACATGTGACATGTTTAAACTGCTGCAGATCACATGATTATGAGTCATGCAATCAACCATGGAACTGAAATATCATAAACAGTAGGGGACACTGAATCGTAGTGGCATAACAACAGGTTCCTGGATTACCCCCCCCCCCCCCCCCGCAGTGGACAAACAGGAATAGTGCAAATATTCAGTTATAGCTGGATGAGCATCTCAAAATAATGACAGTCAAAACAACAAAAATGTTGTCAGCTAATAATCAATAATCTACTGGTCTGAGCTCCCTGGGTGTAGTTACAGTTTCCTCCACAGGAGGGCGACAGTGACACTGAGGATGAACCAGTCATGTTTTCTTGTCACCAGCGCCCTCAAAAACAGCTCACTCAGGTACACTGCCTGAACATTCTGAGAGAGAGGAAGGGAAGGAGGGAGCGAGAGAGAGGGGTAGAGAAAGAAAGAGAAGGATTGAGTGAGAGAGAGGGAGGGAAGGAGAGAGCAAGAGAGGGGGTAGAGAAAGAAAGAGAAGGATTGAGTGAGAGAGAGGGAGGGAAGGAGAGAGCAAGAGAGAGGGGTAGAGAAAGAAAGAGAAGGATTGAGTGAGAGAGAGGGAGGGAAGGAGAGAGCAAGAGGGGGGTAGAGAAAGAAAGAGAAGGATTGAGTGAGAGAGAGGGAGGGAAGGAGAGAGCAAGAGAGAGGGGTAGAGAAAGAGAGAGGGATTGAGTGAGAGAGAGGGAGGGAAGGAGAGAGCAAGAGAGAGGGCAGAGAAAGAAAGAGAAGGATTGAGTGAGAGAGAGGGAGGGAAGGAGAGAGCAAGAGAGGGGGTAGAGAAAGAAAGAGAAGGATTGAGTGAGAGAGAGGGAGGGAAGGAGAGAGCAAGAGAGAGGGGTAGAGAAAGAAAGAGAAGGATTGAGTGAGAGAGAGGGAGGGAAGGAAGGAGAGAGCAAGAGAGAGGGGTAGAGAAAGAAAGAGAAGGATTGAGTGAGAGAGAGGGAGGGAAGGAAGGAGAGAGCAAGAGAGAGGGGTAGAGAAAGAAAGAGAAGGATTGAGTGAGAGAGAGGGAGGGAAGGAGAGAGCAAGAGAGAGGGGTAGAGAAAGAGAGAGAGGGATTGAGTGAGAGAGAGGGAGGGAAGGAGAGAGCAAGAGAGAGGGGTAGAGAAAGAAAGAGAAGGATTGAGTGAGAGAGGGAGGGAAGGAGAGAGCAAGAGAGGGGGTAGTGAAAGAAAGAGAAGGATTGAGTGAGAGAGAGGGAGGGAAGGAGAGAGCAAGAGAGAGGGGTAGAGAAAGAGAGAGAGGGATTGAGTGAGAGAGGGAGGGAAGGAGAGAGCAAGAGAGGGGTAGAGAAAGAAAGAGAAGGATTGAGTGAGAGAGGGAGGGAAGGAGAGAGCAAGAGAGGGGGTAGTGAAAGAAAGAGAAGGATTGAGTGAGAGAGGGAGGGAAGGAGAGAGCAAGAGAGGGGGTAGTGAAAGAAAGAGAAGGATTGAGTGAGAGAGAGGGAGGGAAGGAGAGAGCAAGAGAGAGGGGTAGACAAAGAGAGACAGGGAGAGAGAGGGAGGGAAGGAGAGAGCAAGAGAGGGGTAGAGAAATAGAGAGAGGGATTGAGTGAGAGAGAGGGAGAGAGAGAGGGAAGGAGAGAGCAAGAGAGAGGGGTAGAGAAAGAGAGAGAGGGCAAGAACAGCAATAAAAATTATGAATCTTTGGTGAAGAATCCAAAATGTGTTTATGAAACAAATATTTTGGATTATAAATCCAAAAAATACTGCAGATTCTGAAAAATGTTTGCAGGCTCCACCCACAAGACCAAGAAGTTTGGGCTCTGTAAACCAAATATTAGGATTCGCAGCGATTTGTCCTTTATTTCTAAACTGAAATTTTGAATTTGAGTAAAATTTTTTCTTCAAATCAAAACTTGAATGTTTGCAATCATAATTTACAGTCTGTTACACATTTGGAAAGACAAGTTTTGTATTTAAAACAAAAACTAGAGATATGCAAAGATTTTAACCCTGATTGATGAGTTTGACCAAACCTTGATGACATCACTCATGTCCCCGTTGACCACGCGTGTTTTGCTACACGTCAACAACACAAAAACATTCCAGTGAAATCTGAAAACCTCCAGTCTGCATTTTTGATGTTATGATGCTTATGGAATTTGATAAACCTCGACTGGCAAAGCATAAGAAACGAGGCTTTAACAGGTTTCTGCTGACTGAAGTTTAAACTAGAAGAGAGAGAGAGAGAGTGTGTGTGTGTGTGTGTGTGTGTGTGTGTGTGTGTGTGTGTGTGTGTATATGTGTTAGGGTTTTCTCCAGGTCAGGGGAGGGATGGTGGCGTTGGTGTCACAGCAGGACGAACCCTCGGGGTCGACCAGCAGTGATGTCTTCCTGTCCACACCATCACAGTCATCCAGCGTGAGCAGAGACGAGGACTTCCTGAGGACAAACGTGCGGCGTCAAACCAACAGGTCCCATCTTTGTTCAACTTGTCACAGGAAGTGCCAGCTCTGGCCACAGAGCATGCTCAGTACATCTCCACAGTCACAACCTACCAGGATTTACTTGCTGGTCATTTATGTGACAATAGGATGCACTGAAGTTTTAGATTCACCTGTGAACTAATAAATGTTTGGACTACAAGTCCCACAGAGATTTGTAGTCCCCCGGTGTTGGAACAATAGAGGCCAGTAACTCGTCCATCACAGCTGGATGGAGCCTCATATGAGCAGAGGAGAATTATTCTAGGTTCAGGTTCAGTTTCCCTTCAGTACTACCACAGATACTCCAGCAGGAGCCTGTTGTGTACCTAGACTTCCCCTGCCGTGGGCATACCTGTACTTTGCCGGCCGTGGTCGTACCTGTCCTTCCTCTCGTGGGTGTACCTGTACTTCCCCTGCCTGGGCGTACCTGTACTTCCCCTGACTGGGCGTACCTGTACTTCCCCTGACAGGGCGTACCTGTGCTTCCCCTGACAGGGCGTACCTGTGCTTCCCCTGTCGTGGTCGTACCTGGACTTCCCCTGCCATGGGTGTACCTGTACTTCCCCTGCCTGGGCTTACCTGTATTTTCCCTGCCTGGGCGACCTGTACTTCCCCTGCTGTGGGTGTACCTGTACTTCCCCTGCTGTGGGCGTACCTGTAATTCCCCTGCCGTGGGCGTACCTGTACTTCCTGTCGTGGGTGTACCTGTCCTTCCTGCCGTAGGCATACCTGTGCTTCCCTTGCCTGGGTGTACCTGTACTTCCCCTTTCGTGGGTGTACCTACACTTCCTGTTGTGGGCATACCTTCACTTCCTGTCGTGGTTGGCCCTCGACTTCCCATGCTGTGGGTGTACTTGTACTTTGCCTGCCGTGGGCATACCTGTACTTCCTGTCATGGTTGTACCTGTACTTCCCCTGCTGGGGCGTACCTGTCCTTCCCCTGCCTGGGCGACCTGTACTTCCCCTGCCGTGGGCATACCTGTACTTCCTCTCGTGGGTGTACCTACACTTCCTGTCATGGGTGTACCCGTACTTCCCCTGTCGTGGGTGTACCTACACTTCCTGTTGTGGGTGTACCTGTACTTCCCGATGTGGGTGTACCTGTACTCTCCCTGCCTGGGCGTATCTGTACTTCCCCTGCCTGGGCGTATCTGTACTTCCCCTGCCGTGGGCGTACGTGTACTTCCCTTGCCTGGGTGTACCTGTACTTCCCCTGCCTGGGCGTACCTGTACTTCCCCTGCTGTGGGAGTACTTGTTCTTCCCCTGCTGTGGGAGTACCTGTACTTCCCCTGTCGTGGGTGTACCTACACTTCCTGTTGTGGGTGTACCTGTACTTCCTGATGTGGGTGTACCTGTACTTCCCATGCCGTGGGCGTACCTGTCTCCGCTCTGTGTGATGAGTCTCCGGCATGTCTCCATCTGAACATCCAGCCCCCTCTTCATGGAGCACATCTCCATGTACTCGTGCAGGTGCCGGTTCATGTCACTCTTGGCTGTTGCCAGCTCCAACTTGGGGGGGGGGGGGGGGGGCAGTATTATCACAACACATCTTATTCCTGCCAGTCTTCTGAAATACAGGTCATGACTAATACTAACTAATACTACCACTACAACAAATACTGAGAGGAGAGGTCCCCCGGGAGGTGCCTCACCTCGATCTGGTCGATGGTGTCCTGGTATTCCTTCTCTCTGGACTTGAACAGAGACTCTGTGTCGTTGATCACCTTCTCGATGGCCTCGTCCTGCTGCCGGGGGGGGGGGGGGGGGGGAGGGAGGAGGAGGAGGAGGAGACTGAGACAGCTCAGCTTGAATCAGTATTTAGTACTATGTGTCGTAGAGGTGTTAGTGAGTGTGTTTGTGTGTGTGTGTGTGTGTGTGTGTGTGTGTGTGTGTGTGTGTGTTCATTAATAATTTGAAAACGTTCTGGGAGAGACCTGGTCTGATAAGGAGAGACGGCATTCATCCCACGTTGGACGGAGCTGCTCTCATCTCTAGAAATACGGCCCCGTTTATAATTGAAACAGAACCCTGAGAACACAGAGTTCCAGGAAGCAGAACTGCCGTCTTACACACTTCTCTACGCGTCTACTAGGGGGCAGTCACCCACCCACAACCCCATAGAGACTGTGTCTGTCCCCCGACCACGTCAGTTTATTCACTCCAGTTCTACTGTAGAGGAGTCAATCAGAAAAACCTGATCAAAGTTAACACAACCACTAAATTAACTCAACAGAATATCAGATTTAGATGAGGACTTTTAAATATCAGACCTCTGAGGCTGAAAACTGAACCAGTGAATGAAGTGATACCTGACAGTTGTGTTGACCTGCTGAGTCTCACTGAAACCTGGCTGGTGACGATGAGGATGCTAGTCTGAATGAATCCACTCCTCCAGTCACAGGAAATCTCACATTCCTCCAGGCTCTGGCCCAGGAGGTGGCGCTGCTGCCATTGTTGACACCAGTTTAGTAATAAATCCCAAACCAGAAGAAGTTTCCATTCATCTGAAAGCCTGATTCTCAGTTTGTCTCCTCCAGCCTGGAAACTCTCCAGTCTCTCTGATGACTGAGGACCGTCCTCCTGGTCCTGACTCTGGATTCTGATCTGAATTCTCAGAGTTTCTATCAGTTCAGTTCTAAATCAGATCAAGTCATGATTGGAGGAGACTTCAGTATTCATGGGGATGTTGATAACCACAGTCTGGTACTGCATTTCTCTCTCTCCTAGACTCAACTGGTGTCCATCAGTCTGTCCATGAACCCCTCACTGTCACAACCACACCTCCACCTCCTCCTAACATGTGGAACTGAAGCTGAACATCTGGTTGTGTTTCCACAGAACGCTTTTATCAGACCACCAATCAATCACTTTGGAATTTGGACTGATCAGCTACACTCCACTCAGGAAAACTGTGGTTTCCAGATGTTTGTCTGATCAGGCCACACCTGGATTTAAGGAAGTGGTTCCATTGGTGCTAAATTCAGTGTCATGTCCCACTGTAACAGAGGGCGCTGTTGTCCACCTTCGTCCCTCCCAAACTGATCATTTTATCCATAGAGCAGCAGCACCTTAGCAACAACTCTGGACTCTACTGGCCCACTAAAACAGAAAACTATGAATCCAAGGAAACAAGCACCTTGGTACGGTTCTGGAACCTGACAGCTTCAACAAGAAACCAGAAACTGGAGAGAAGATGGAGCTGCTCCAAACTGGAGGAGTCACATGTAGTCTGGCAAGATGGCCTTAGAACCTCGAACAAAGCCCTTGGTAGAACCAGAGCAGCCGACTACTCAGCACTAAGAGAGGAACACAAGAACAACCCAGGTTCCTCATCAGTCCTGGAGCCAGTCTGACAGAGAGCCACAGCTCTACTGAACCAAGTAGTCCTGTTTCCCTGGGCAGCAAAGAGTTCATGGACTTCTTTCATGACCAAATTCTCCTGATTAGAGAGAAACTTCTTCTCTTGCTGCCCTCAGCTGACAACATGGCCCCTAGAACCCAGAACCTTAGAGGCAGCTGGAGGACCAGACACACACTTGGATAGTTTTTCTCCCATCAGCCTTCATGAGCTCAGTTCAATAATGTCCTCCTCTAAACCTCCACCTGTCTCCTAGACCCCATCCCAACTCAGCTGCTCCAAGACTCTCTCCCCTCGTTAGCCCCTCCCTCTTAGATATGATCAATGTGGTGCTGGTATCTGGTTCCGACCCTCAGTCCTTTAAAGTAGCAGGAATTAAACCCTCCTCAAAAAACAAGCCTGGATCCAGAAGTTCTACCAACTACAGACCAACATCACATCTTCCTTTTCTCTCCAAGGTTCTGGAGAAAGCAGCTGCTAAACAGCATGGTGGTCAATGGTACCAAAGCTGCACTGAGATCTAATCAGACCAGCACAGAGACCAGTCCCTCATCTGGTACCATTGACCACCATATCCTTCTACAGAGACTGGAACCTGTCACTGGTATTAAAGGAACCACACTAAACTGGTTCAGGTCATATTTACTAGGTCATCTCAGTTGGTACTAGTTAATGATGGTTCCTCTGAGACCACTACAGTCAGTTCTGGTGTTCTACAAGGGTCTGTGCTTGGATCAGTCCTCTTCACCCTGTACCTGCTTCCTCTAGGTCACATGATGAGGATCTGTCCTTTGACTCCCACATTCAACAAATCTCCAGGACGCCTTCTTCCATCTACGTAACATCGCTAAGATCAGACACATCCTGGCTCAAGAAGATGCAGAAAAACTAGTCCTTGCTTTTGTCACTTCCAGGCTGGATTACTGCACCTCCCTCCTACCAGGCTGGACTAACAAATCCCTAAAGACTCTCCTGCTGGTCCAGAACACTGCTGCCGCGTGTTGACAAGAACTGGTAGCAGAGACCAGGTCTCTCCTGGACTGCTTCTCTGCATGGCTCCCTGTCAGATTCAGAACAGAATTTAAAATTCTCCTTCTACCATCAAAGTCCTCAACAGTCAGGCTCCTTCATCCCTGACAGAGCTCCTAGTCCCCTATGATCCAGCTAGAACCCTTCACTCCCAGGATGCAGGGTTCCTGCTGGTTCCTAGAGTTCTAACAGTAGAATGGAGCCAGAGCCTTCAGCTATCAGGTTCCCCTCCTGTGGAACCGTCTCCCAGTTTCAGTCCAGGACCCAGACCCCCTCTCCAGGTTTAAGAGCAGACTGAAGACCTCCTTGTTGATAAGGCTTATAGTCAGGACTGCTTAGGCTGGCCCTTAGATCTGCTGCTATAGGCTCAGACTGCTGGGATCTCCCATGATGCACTGGGCTTCTCTCTCCTCCTCCTGTCCTCAGACGTGTTACTAACTCCTCTTCTTCTCCCCTCATCCCAGATCCTGGTGCTGCTGGAGGAGGCTCCAGACCTGAAGAGGCTCCAGCTGCCACCTGTAGCTACACCTGCTCACGTCCCTGTCTGTCCATCAGTCTCTCCTCCTTTCTCTCCCTCTTTATCTCTGTCCCTCTCTCTCCTTCTGTCTCTCTGTCTTCCTCCATTCTGTCTTTGTCTCTGTCCATCAGTCTCTCCTCCTTTCTCTCTCTCTTTATCTCTGTCCCTCTCTTTCCTTCTGTCTCTCTGTCTTCCTCCATTCTCTGTCTTTGTCTCTGTCCATTAGTCTCTCCTCCTTTCTCTCCCTCTTTCTCTCTGTCCCTCTCTCTCCTCCTGTCTCTCTGTCTTCCTCCATTCTCTGTCTTTGTCTCTGTCCATCAGTCTCTCCTCCTTTCTCTCTCTCTTTATCTCTGTCCCTCTCTCTCCTTCTGTCTCTCTGTCTTCCTCCATTCTCTGTCTTTGTCTCTGTCCATCAGTCTCTCCTCCTTTCTCTCTCTTTATCTCTGTCCCTCTCTTTCCTTCTGTCTCTCTGTCTTCCTCCATTCTCTGTCTTTGTCTCTGTCCATCAGTCTCTCCTCCTTTCTCTCTCTCTTTATCTCTGTCCCTCTCTTTCCTTCTGTCTCTGTCTTCCTCCATTCTCTGTCTTTGTCTCTGTCCATCAGTCTCTCCTCCTTTCTCTCTCTCTCTTTATCTCTGTCCCTCTCTCTCCTTCTGTCTCTCTGTCCTCCTCCATTCTCTGTCTTTGTCTCTGTCCTGCTCTCCTGCTCTCTCTCCGTCCCCACTGATCCTGGATCTGCTCCACCTTCCTGCTGGTAAAGGAAGGTTCTGGTGGCTGCTGTTGCAGGATGTGCTGCTGATGGAGAATTGTTGGGTGGAGGTTCATTGAAGGAGGGAGGTGCTGGACCTGCTCTACTTGGACAGAGTCAGGACAGAACTTTGGTTGGGGTTTGGTGACACAAATAAACCTGACTTTACGTGTATGTGCATGTGTAAGTGTGTGTGTGTGTGTGTGTGTGTGTGTGTAAGTGTGTGTGTGTGTGTGTGTGTGTGTGTATACCTCTCCCTGTGTTTCCACTTCAACTGTACATCCAGGAAAATCCTCCCAGAGCAGAAGTGTTTCCTCTGACTCCTCCCAGGCTAAACTGTCACAGTCATCCTCAAAGTCACACTCTCGCCTGACACACACACACACACACACACAAACACACACACACACACACACACACACACACACACACACACACACACACACACACACACAAATGGGTGTGTGAGAGACATCCTGGATCAGTTTCAGACCAAAGACCAGGACAGCTCTAGGACCCCTACAGCTGATTCAGGACCCTCTGCATCTGCTCGCCGATCTGATTGGCTGACGTGCTGCATGACTCCTCATCCTTGGCTCCACCTCCTTCACTTTCAGATATGCTCATCTCATCTTCATCCCCGCTCTTCGCTGACTGCCTGCTCGGCTTTCTGGCCCCGCGGGTCAGAGTGGAGGGGGGTGTGGCCAGCTGCTGGGACAACACCAGAATATTTCAGTGTGAGCGTGGATGAATCCACCTGTCACGTGCACACAAACCTGGAAGATGTGACTCATGTCCTCGCAGTTCCTCTGCTGGGCCACGTCACAGAGGCGGGCGGTGATGTCGATGCGGCGACAGATGTCCATGTCCACCTTCATGGCCTTCTCCTGGATCTTATTGTCCAGGTCTGACAGGTTCTAATGGACAGATGGAGCTGATTCGAGTTCATCTGGTTCTCCATCATTAGTGATGTCTTATCAAGTGTCAGCAGGAAATCGAGAACTTACACTGCTGACGAGACCTTTGAAGAGAACCAGCTCGGCCTTCAGCTGCTTGACCCTGAGAGCCAGTTCGTCCTGGCACACCTCGCTGTCCTGCAGCTCCTGGACACACCAGCACAACCTTCAGCTCATTCTACACACTAGAACGCAACAATGTGACCTTTACAATCAAAGCCTTGACATTGTGTCCACCTCCAATGGCAGCCATGTTCTCGAGTTGTGTCGAATGAGTCGAGTCATCCAGGCCCTGGAATCATAGATGTATATCGATACTGCAGCAGTAATCTATTACAGCAACTGTAATCTAGTACTGCAGCAGTAATCAGTCACTGCAGCAGTCGTCTTCTGCTGTAGTTGTAATCTACTACAGCAACTGTAATCTATTACTGCAGCAGTAGCCTATTACTGCAGCAGTAGTCTTTTGTTGAAGTTGTAAACTACTACAGCAACTGTAATCTATTACTGCAGCAGTAGCCTATTACTGCAGCAGTAATCTATTACTGCAGCAGTAGTCTTCTGCTGTAGTTGTAATCTACTACAGCAACTGCAATCTATTACTGCAGCAGTAGTCTTTTGTTGAAATTGTAATCTACTACAGCAACTGTAATCTATTACTGCAGCTGTCCTCTTCTGTTGAAGTTGTAATCTACTACAGCAACTGTAATCTATTACTGCAGCAGTAGCCTATTACTGCAGCAGCAGTCATCTGCTCTTGTTGTAATCTACTACAGCAACTGTAATCTATTACTGCAGCAGTAATCTATTACTGCAGCAGTCGTCTTCTGCTGTAGTTGTAATCTACTACAGCAACTGCAATCTATTACTGCAGCAGTAGTCTTTTGTTGAAATTGTAATCTACTACAGCAACTGTAATCTATTACTGCAGCTGTCCTCTTCTGTTGAAGTTGTAATCTACTACAGCAACTGTAATCTATTACTGCAGCAGTAGCCTATTACTGCAGCAGCAGTCATCTGCTCTTGTTGTAATCTACTACAGCAACTGTAATCTATTACTGCAGCAGTAATCTATTACTGCAGCAGTCGTCTTCTGCTGTAGTTGTAATCTACTACAGCAACTGTAATCTATTACTGCAGCAGTAGTCTTTTGTTGAAGTTGTAATCTACTACAGCAACTGTAATCTATTACTGCAGCAGTAATCTATTACTGCAGCAGTCGTCTTCTGCTGTAGTTGTAATCTACTACAGCAACTGTAATCTATTACTGCAGCAGTAGCCTATTACTGCAGCAGTAGTCTTTTGTTGAAGTTGTAATCTACTACAGCAACTGTAATCTGTTACTGCAGCTGTCTTCTTCTGCTGTAGTTGTAATCTACTACAGCAACTGTAATCTATTACTGCAGCTGTCGTCTTCTGCTGTTGTTGTAATCTACTACAGCAACTGTAATCTATTACTGCAGCAGTAATCTATTACTGCAGCAGTCGTCTTCTGCTGTAGTTGTAATCTACTACAGCAACTGTAATCTATTACTGCAGCAGTAGCCTATTACTGCAGCAGTAGTCTTTTGTTGAAGTTGTAATCTACTACAGCAACTGTAATCTGTTACTGCAGCAGTAATCTATTACTGCAGCAGTCGCCTTCTGCTGTAGTTGTAATCTACTACAGCAACTGTAATCTATCACTGCAGCAGTAATCTATTACTGCAGCTGTAGTCTTTTGTTGAAGTTGTAATCTAGTACAGCAACTGTAATCTATTACTGCAGCAGTAATCTATTACTGCAGCTGTCGTCTTCTGCTGTTGTTGTAATCTACTACAGCAACTGTAATCTATTACTGCAGCAGTAGCCTATTACTGCAGCAGTAGTCTTTTGTTGAAGTTGTAATCTAGTACAGCAACTGTAATCTATTACTGCAGCTGTCTTCTTCTGCTGTTGTTGTAATGTACTACAGCAACTGTAATCTATCAGCAGTAGTCTTTTGTTGAAGTTGTAATCTACTACAGCAACTGTAATCTATTACTGCAGCTGTCGTCTTCTGCTGTAGTAATCTACTACAGCAACTGTAATCTATTACTGCAGCAGTAATCTATTACTGCTGGGGTTCCTGAAGTGTTGGCTCCACGGGGGGCACAGAGGGCTGCAGGGTCCAGATTCATTTCTCATCGACTACGGTGCCAGTGGCGGTAATTTACCTCCTCCAGCTCGGCAAGCCTCTCCTGCAGGTCCATCCTGGCTGTGTATTCTTCCTCCCATCTACAGGTACACACAAATGTCACAGATACCAATGAACTTCGAACAGCACTTTTACCAGACACACACAGGCATACACACACACACCGGTATGTGTAGCAGAGGTAGTCACCCCTCTCTTGTCTGGAACCACAAGAACATCAATGTACAAGGCACTAACTAGGCCTGCTGACCAAAACAAGAGCCAAGATTGTTGGCACAGCAGGCAGAGGGCAGGCACACAGGTGTGGTTACACACACGTGTGTATACACTTGCAGATGTACACCTGTTGGTATACACATGTAGGTACACATATGTGGGTATACACCTGTGGGAATACACATGTAGGTATCCATACGTGGGTATAAACACATAGGTATACACACATTGGTATATATACTGTATATGTGGGTATGCACACATACATACACACAGGTTCACTCAAGGTTATACACAGTTGTTAAAGTGATCAATGTCTTCTGAGTGCCAAGTCAAAAGGTGGCGTTCTACCACCTCTGCTGCAACATCGTGAGAGTTTGTGAACATAACTGCAAAGCTCCCTGGGTGACAGACAGCAGAGACAGACACTCATATTACCTGATTGGTCATGTGATCTGCAGGCAAATATCAATATGAACTCATAGCACACAGGAAGATGTTGAGCATCGCCAGCAGGTTCTGGATGCACTCATTCATGGTCTCCAGGGATGAACCCTAGGAAGTTTGCTGATGTGACTTTTCATTCATTCACAAACCTTAACACTGTTCAACATTTCGTCCCAGAAGAACCGGCCCTGATCTGTTGTGGTTCTACTCTGTTTAAATACTGTAATAAAAGTTAAAAATAACTCCTCTCTGCTTCCTTCTGCTGATGTAGTTTATTTTTCATCTGAACATCCAGCTGATATGACAGAAGTGGAGGCGGCGCCACAGACGCTGACCGAACCTCTCCAGCGTGTCAAAGGCTGAAGCAGAATCCAACTCTGAGGTTGATGGAAAGAGTGCAACGGAACCAGGACAGACCTGCACCGCCGGTTTAATTCTGTGCTACAGTGGAGGAGGCCAGCAGAGGAGGAGTGGCTCTTTGTCTCCTGGTGTCACCAGGTTTGGCTTCAGTTCATCACTGAACCGTTTGTTTTGAGTGGATCCCCTCCTGCTGGAACGAGGCAGGACGTGGTGTGCTGACGTTCCCTGGTTCTCCTTCACTTTCTTCCCCTCCTATGCCTCCTTCTGTCTCTGCTCCTTGTTACAGGTCCAGAAAGGTAAACCCGCAGCTTCCAGCAACATGGAAACAATCATCGAAGCCTGCATGAAGAAGTGATGCTCCAGTGGGCGGAGTAATGCGGGGCCCAACAGATTAATGCCCAGGTTATCAAACTACCTGAACAAGAGTTCAGCGACATCTCTTGGCGTTCCAGAGTGACAACTGTAGGGGTTAATTTGGGCGTGTGTCTTTGATAATGATGATAATGATGCCATCATGGTGTCTTGCTGGAGGAGAGAGGACAGAGGGACAGACGAGGGTGGAGGGTGAGACAGAGGCGACGGGGATGTGACATCAGAGCTCTACTGGATTGCAGGTACCAGGACCCAAACCCAGCAGAGAGGAAGAGGGTTGACGACCCATAAATAACCCAAGAAGGTACAATTTACTGGAAGTGTTTGGAACCGGACCAGTCCACTGAGACAGGCCACACCCACAGAGAGAGACCACACCCAGAGACAGACCACACCCACTGAGACAGGCTGCACAGGTGTGTGGAAGGAAGTGGAGAGTATGGACAGTATCTTATTGCTACTTTATTACTACTAGGATGTAATCTATTACCTCCCACTGAGCCCGGCTCAAGAACCTCTACTGTACCTTCTCTTGTACTCGTCCCGTTCTCTCTTCACCTTGGCCAGCACGTTGTACAGGGCCCGGATCTCTGGTGTGATGGTATCGATCTGAACCCCGACACCGTCCGGGTGCGTCCAGGAGACTCCGGGACCCGTGATACACGAGTCTCCACCGACACCGAATCGGCGGGTGTGGTTGAAGGACCAGATGGTTCCGGGTAGGAAGCGGGGGGGAGGGGGGAGCAGGTTGGTGTTGCAGCTGTGGTTGATGTTAGTGATGGTGCTGGGCGGGTCGGGGTCGGGGGAGCCCGGCTGTTTGCCAGCTAAAAGGGTCGGGGGGCTGGGGGTCGGGGGCACGAGGCCCCTGGGCTGGAAGGCCCAGTGGCTGACGTTGTGGAGCGCAAGGAGGCCCGGTCCGCTTGGGACTAGGCCGGTAGGTCCAGTCTGGACCCCCATCTCTCTGGTGAGGGTCTGCGCGCCCCCGCGGCCCTCCTGGGCCCCCTGCAACTGCTTCTCCAGCACCTTGTTCCTGCGCTCCAACTCGTGCACTCGGGCCAGGAAGCAGCGGAACCGCAGGTTCAGCGTCTTCAGCGCGCTGATGTTGGACCCCAGGTCGCTGCGCAGCGCCGCGGCCGCAGGGGGCGCGCGGGGCCCAGGGCCCAGATGCAGGTAAGCGGGGCCCGAGGGCGGCAGGCCCCCAAGGTCCAGCCCGGGAAATCCATCGGGCCCAAAACCGTTGTGGTCCACCAGGAAGTAGCCCGGCTCCGGGTCGGCCTGGCTCGGGACCTGGTGGTGCGGAGCCAGGAAGCCACTGTCCCCCAGAACCGGATTCATGCTCGAGTAGGAAAATCTGTAGTGCTCGAAATCCGGCATGAACTCCTTTTTTCGATGCGTTCAACCTAACAGGTAATTCGGGATCAAAATGATGACTGTCCCGAACCGGAACGGGGGCCAGCAGCCTCTGCTCTGCGTCACCTTCACGCACAGGAGCTGCTGACTCCTGGTGCGGCTCCTGCGGCCTCGCGCTGAGGATCCAGCAGGTGCAGAATAAATCCCGGTGGTTCCGGAGCTCTGATGAAGTCCAGTAAAGAGACGACCTGAGAGCGGCTCGTGGTTTCTACATAGCCTGAAGGTTTCTATAATCTATGACGTCATTGCGACCGGAGGCCAATGAGAACACCTGGATACGCTGCGATGGACGAGGAGCGAGGCTGCCGGACGGCTCGGAGCGGCGCAGTCAACACTGCGGCGGTCAGCTGCCGTACTGACCCTAGTACACGCGCACCGACCGGCTCCTACCGTAATGACTGCTGTAGAGACGCGCGTGTCAGCCCTGTCAAGTGTCTCAAATGAGGCAAACACGACAGAAGCGAAGACCAGCTGTGCTCGTCATTCATTTTTCCGTTATTTTCTCCTTTATAGCGACTATGTCTGAAAAAGTAAAAATTCAGAGATCAAAAATCAGGCGTTAAAATGAACTTTCACCAAAAAATGTATTGTTGATCTCACCAAGATGCTTTTTCCTTCCTGCATCACTTCTGTGACTCCAGACTGCAGGAAGAACCTGCCACATCGTTAGCTTGAAGCGAACAGCGAGCATCTAGAGACAGCAGCTAAACTGTGGAGAACTCTGAGTTCTCCATCACAATGAGTCCCTTTGAGAATCCTCTCACAGGAATAACTGACATCTTTGAACATTAGTTTTTCATACTGAGTTCAGACAGCTTCCATGTCATGTGACATAAGCACCCTACACATCAGTACTCCACTGCTTGTCTTAGACTGCAAAAGAAATAGTTGTTGTCACAAGTTTCTCAATCATGTGATCCAGACCCAGGGATAGATAGACTGGCCGGAGCACCAGTTCCTCCAAGTGTTCCTGACTGACTGTTGTGACGCGTCAGCTTCCTCCTTCCTGTTCCATCTTCAGTTCAGTCTTTGACAGTTGGAGTTTAAACTTGTGTCACCAAAAGTTCACTAAATACCAAAAATACTGACACACACACACAGGTTTGTTGTTGAGTTTATTGCCATTTAAATGCAGGACAAGCGCCTGAGTGGCAGAGCAGCATCTGTTCATGCAGAGTGAAGGTTTACAGCTCTCAGTCAGACACGACAGGCGTTGATGGAGGAAGACCAGCTGGATGGGTGGAGAAGATTTTGCTCTGGAGAGGAAGACTCCGATGAAGGAGTGATTCATAGAGGTGAAGGGTGAGAGGAGGGAGGAGTTTCTACTCTTTACTGAACATGTGCAGGACCAGGTCGCACACACGGTTTCTGTAGCCAAACTCATTATTGTACCTGCAGACCAACCAGAGAGAAGCCCAGGTCCTTCATGTTATCAGCACCAACACAGACTGGGCCTGCAGCCCTGCTGTGATCAGACATCAGCAATCAGGACTCAGCCGAGGAAAACCCAAGCTTCTCTCACCCTTTGTCATCTGCGATCAAGACCGTAGCAGCCTGCATCATCATGTCACAAAGCCAGCAACATGCACAGTATGCTGGGCCGGCCTGTCTCTCACACACACACACACACACACACACACACACACACACACACACACACACAGAGCCGGGCCGAGGGAGACGCGTCTGCACGGACTGTGGGCGTCGGCTTGGCGGTGGTGGCAGCAGTGCAGCCCTGCCTGCCTGGTCCTGGCTGACCTGAGAATTTTGCTGAGATCTGATTGGCTACTTGGCTCAATTGGTTTTGTTTCTCTTTCATCCCAATCAGTCTCAGTCAGCTTTCTTTGGGGCGTGAACGTGATGGATAGTGCGAGCCTCGCGCCTGTAGGCCTCTGCAGCTCTAATTCCCAGGGTGAAGTAGGGGCCCAGCATGTCCCTGGTTGGCTCTGCTGCCCTCTAGTGGATGTCTGTCCACACAGACAGCAGAAATGTGGGAGACGTCTTTGTGATCGCGCAGCTATCAGTGCTGAATATGGACCTGAAATCCCTCACTCGCTCACTCACTCGCTTATTCACTCACCCACCCACTCACTCTCTCACTTACCTGCCCACTCATCCACTCACTCATGAACTCACTCACTCGCTCCCTCACTCATTCACCCGCTCACTTACCAGCTTATTCACTCATCCACTAACTCACCCGCCCCCTCACTCACTGGCTCACTCATCAACTCACTCACTCACTCGTTCACTCATTCTACAATTCTACAATTTCATTTAGCAGACGCTTTTGTCCAAAGCAACATACAACACAAGCAAGAATTCAGACTGAAGGAAAAACCCATAGTGCAAAAGTGCTTCAGTGCCTCATCCACTCACTCATTCACCCGCTCACTTCAGTGCTTATTCACTTATCCACTCACTCACCCACTCACTCACTCCATCACTCGCTCACTCATCCACTAACTCACATGCTTCCTCACTCGCTCACCCATCCATTCACTCACTCACTCATGCACTCACTCACCCGCCCCCTCACTCACTCACTCACTCACCCACCCCCTCACTCACTCACTCCATCACTCGCTCACTCATCCACTAACTCACCTGCTTCCTCACTCGCTCACCCATCCATTCACTCACTCACTCATCCACTCACTCACCCGCCCCCTCACTCACTCACTCACTCACCCACCCCCTCACTCACTCACCCCCTCACTCACTCACTCACCCGCCCCCTCACTCACCATGACACCAACTTGACAAAGTGGTCATTGAGTGCGATGCCAGCGCCGGCGTCAAAGATGGAGGAGTGAGTGTCACTGTTGAAGTCAGTGGACACAACCTGAGACAGAGGAGCCAGATCACACATGAAGAGCAACACGTGACAGCCGGTATGGAGGACGTGGGTGGAAACACAAATGAATGCAAATGAACACTATTGTGCAACAGATTGGACAACAGTTAGCTGATAGCATTCTGTCACACCTCAACACATCAAGCCCCACAGCTGCTGTGCGCACAGATCAAGAAAAACATGATAAAAATGACTCTCACTCCAGCCACACACTGGATCTCTCCCAGATCCAACTGGCCGCCCAGAGAGGAGTCAAAGACCCACCTGTGTTCTGAGGGGAGAGTTCAGATACGTTGTCTGTTGATGAATGGGAGGAATCACTGAGAAACTACATCAGAAAATGCGGTGTTCGACTGGAGGACCAGGCAGAGGAAATTCTCATGCACCTGAGGGGAAGAGCCAAGGATGTGGTGAGATTTGGGATAAGAAATGGTGAAATTGATGTCCAGAATAACCCGCAGGCCATATATGGACTCCTGCGCAGACATTTCAGCTCCAGCCAATGTTCCTCTGTGCCCCTGGCTGACTTTTATTCCACCCTACCAAAAGAACAGGAAGATCCATATGAGTACTGGCTTAGACTGAACAGGGCTGCTGATGTTGTTGCAAGTTGTCTTAGAGAGCAGGGCAAAACGTTTGACAACCCCAGTGTTGAAGTCACGCGCATGTTCGTCAGACACTGCCCTGATAGAGATTTAGCGCTTACCTTTAGGTCTAAGACGATTGACAAATGGTCAGCCCGTGAAGTTCAGGAAGTGTTGGATGAATACCATCTGGAGAAGGGTCTCAGATCTTCTAATGAAGGGAATAGCAGAATTAATGTGAACAGACTTGAGATTAGCCCTACTGCCACTCTAGTTTCAGACATTCCTGAAAATAAGAAACCTGTGAGTCAAGATAACTTTGCTCTTGAGAAGTTAGTTGGAATGCTAGAGAGAGTATTGCTTCAGAGCCCAGTCTATGCTCGAACCAATTAAAAGCCACGCACTAACGACAAGCTTCCAAAAATTGAGGGCTTTAATGTCACGCCGTGTTCCATATGTAAAGATGATTCTCACTCTGCCCTCACACACTGTCGGGAGAATAGACTGTGCTTCCGTTGTCACTTACCTGGCCATTCAAGACGCGACTGCCCAGAGGGGAAACGCCCCTCTCTCCATGGTCAGCAGGGAAACTGAATGATCTGCGTGCAGGGGAGGACAGCGCAGATGGAGTGAGTAAGCCTCCCACATTGGATTTGACAGACATGAATGATTATGAGACATTGTATCACACTTACAGCACCATGGTGCCAGCACAGACGACACTGACTGTACAAGGCCTTCAAAGACTCTCAAAGACTGATAGCCTTTTCTACACGGATGTGATTATTGATGATGGATTTGCCCTCCGAGCATTAGTGGACAGTGGATCTATGGCGTGCACTATAAGTGAGACAGCAGACACAAAACTGTCACAGTTCATCCCTAATATTGTAAAGAAATCTGCCAAGGACTTTGTCATTGTTGGTTGTGGTGGTCACCTTGTCACACCTTCTGCCATGTATGACCTCACTGCATCAGTTTATGGCTTTAAGGTGGTCATTCCTGTTCTAGTTGTGCCAGGCCAAACTGATGAAATGATTCTCGGCAGCAATGCCATCAAGTGGCTCATTTCACAGACGAAAGAGACTGTTAGTAGCCAGAATCTCACACCGCCAATGAATAATACTCAGGCTGAAAATTTGCCCCGTTTTGTATCCCTGCTGTCCTGTTCAGAAGATTGGGGAAGTGGGGCCATGCCAAACAAAATTGGCACAGCTAAATTAAAAAGATGTGTCAACCTGCAACTGATGACTGAACATTTGGCGTGGGCTAAACTGCCTGCATCCGATGTCTCTGCAGTGGGGAGTACAGTTATGATCGAACCCACTCAGTCCAAGACCAGACCCGCTCAAATTCTAGTGGGAAGAGTTGTTACTTCCTTATGGGGAGACGGCTGGGTTCCAGCCAAAATAGTGAATCCCACTAAAAAAACAATCACCCTTAGAAGGAATGCAAAAGTTGCAGATGTGTCCCCCTGTCTTTCTGTGCAGGACTTACCTGAACCGGAAAGTATCCAATCCAGTGTACAGTACACACAAAGCCCATCGCCTGCACCGAGGTCAGAAGAGGAGATGTCACGCATCTTGGGTGACTTGGGTTTGCAGGAGCTGGATCTCTCATCTTGTGAAGTCTCCCCCGAGTGGAAAGATAAACTATTACGGATCATTGAACAGTATGAGTCCATCTTTTCGAGGCATAAAATGGACTGTGGTGAAGCAACAGATTTTGTGCACAGAATCCGCCTGGTGGATGACAAGCCCTTTAGACTTCCATACAGACGTGTCCCACCGTGCCATTATGACAAGCTTCGGACAGCTCTGAATGAGATGGAGGAATTGGGGATAATTCGTAAATCCCAGAGCGAGTATTCCTCCCCCCTTGTCCTGGTTGTCAAGCCAAGTGGCGATCTTCGCATCTGCAACGACTTCAGATGGTTGAATGCAAGAACGGTAAAGGACGCTCATCCGTTGCCCCATCAGACGGACGCCCTTGCTGCACTTGGTGGTAATGTGTTTTTCTCCACGATGGACCTAACATCAGGTTTTTACAACGTCAGACTGCACGAGGATGACAAAAAAATACACAGCATTCTCCTCACCTTTCGGTCTACATGAGTATAACAGGATGCCCCAGGGTCTGACAAACAGTCCAGCCACTCTTATGCGTATGATGATGTCCATCTTTGGCGATGAAAACTTCACAAGCCTGTTATGCTACTTGGATGACCTTATGGTTTATGCTCCGTCCGAACAGGTTGCACTTGAGCGTCTACAGATGGTTGTCTCACGGATTGCTGCCAACAATTTGAAGCTTTCACCTAAGAAGTGTCACTTTCTCCACCGGACTGTCAAGTTTCTGGGGCACATCATATGTGGGGATGGCGTTAAAACAGACCCAGATAAAGTACAGACTATAAATGATATGCAAGAAGTTGACCTAATGGAGTCTGATGGGAAAACACCATGTGCTAAGAAAATCAGATCTTTCTTGGGAATGGTCCTGTACTATCACCATTTTATTGAGGGATGTTCTGGTAAGGCTAGGCCACTTTTCAACCTTGTTGCTGAGCCTGGTGCACCACACAAAAAAAAGGAAGGCCATAAACCTGTCATGGTTTGCAGTTTGCAACACTAGTTTCTCCAAGGCACCCTGAATGCATCACCTTTCACTCCCTCAGCCAACCTCCTCTGCCAATCAGTCTCTATCACCTGCACCTGTCCCATAGCTATTTAGGTCTCCCTCTCCCTTCATTCTCTGCCAGATTGTTATGCTTGATGCCCAACTCTCCAGCGTTTTTCTTGGACTGACTTCCCGGCTTCGACCCTGCCTGCTTCGACTACTCCCCCCTGCCTCAGCCCTGGTAACCACTTCTGCCTTGATTCGCTGCAAGACTGCCTCTGTTTTTGCCTGCCCATTATTGTGGTTACGTTCCTGGCATCCTCGGAATAAAGGCCATTACTGATTCAACTTCTGTTGCTCTGTGTGTTGCATTTGGGTCCATAACCCCCACCGTTTCAGTACAATCTGGCCAAACATGGACCCAGCACGCACTTCCCCTGCCCAAAATCGTTTTGAAATCATTGAAGGGGTCCTCCAGCAACATGAGGCCCTCATGGCATCTGCCTCAGCTGAGGCCAGACAGGCCGCAGCCACGCAAGAACAGGCTATCGGCTCTTTGGCTAACCAAGTGCACCAGTTAACTGCAACCATCGCCCAATTAATCCCTGTTAGCTCTGCCTCTGCCTCTGACCCTGTCCCTGCTCCTCCAGCAACCCCCGTTCTGGCCCCCGGGCCAGTTTCCGAACCAAGAATTGGAGCCCCTGAACGTTATGCTGGTGAGCCTGACGGTTGTAATCCATTCCTGACTAACTGCACCATCTTTTTTGCATTGCAACCTCTCACCTTTGCTTCTGAACAAGCTAAAGTAGCTTTTACCATCAATCAGCTAACAGGGAGAGCGAGGCTGTGGGGCACCGCTGAGTGGGATAAACAGACTCCGGCCTGTACTTCATTTGAGTCATTTGCTTCTGAGCTACGCAAAGTATTTGGGCAGGGTGTCCATTCAACGGATGCAGGGGGTCTCCTGAGTATGTCAGAAGGGTCAGTCTGTGTGTGATTTTTCGATTGATTTCCGCACGAAGGCCCGTGCTAGTGGCTGGAATGGGAGTGCTCTTCGTGATGCTTTTCTGCATGGGCTGGCTGATTACATCAAGGATGAACTTGTGTCTTACCCCCTACCCCTTTCTCTCGATGATGTCATTGCTCTTGCTATAAACATTGACCTTTGCATCCAGGCTCGCAGGAGAGAGAAACAAGACACCTCCCGCTCATGTATCTGCTCATGCATCACGAGGCTCTGCTTCCAACTTGGCCCACTCTGCAGCCACTCCTGAGCCCTTAACCAACAGCCTTGAACCCATGCAGTTGGGCCGCACCAGTCTGTCCCCTGAGGAACGTGAGCGGCGCCGCAAGTCAAATCTCTGTCTGTACTGTGGTCGACCAGGCAACTTCATCTCACACTGTCCAGTAAAAGGGGAGGGCTCATCAGTAGTGGAGGAGTTACTGGTGAGTCCATCCTCTTTTAAAGCCTCCTCTGTTTTTGATCGTCCCTTGTTTATAGCCAAGCTCCTTCTGCCGGAAGCCTCTCAAGTCCTGTCCACTTTTATTGATTCTGGAGCAGATGCGAATATAATTGACAAGGAGTTAGCTCTACAGCTGGGAATTAGTTTGTTACCCCTTCCGTGTTCTGTGCCTGCCAGGGCTCTGGATGGTCATCTGCTGGGGATGGTCACTCATCAGACCATACCGGTCCACCTACTCATGTCTGGAAATCACCACGAAACCATCCAGTTTTATGTCCTGCCCTCACCTCGCCTCCTTCTTATACTGGGCTACTCATGGCTTCGCCACCATAACCCCCATATTGACTGGTCGGCAGGGGTCATCCGTGGTTGGAGTTCCGCCTGCCATCAGGTCTGCCTCAAGCAGGCGGCTGCACTGCTCCGCTCTCCACCTCCCTGTGGCCAGCCCGATCTCTCTGGGGTCCCAGCCCAGTATCATGACCTTCGTGAGGTATTCAGCAAGGTTAAGGCCATGTCTCTACCCCCTCATCGTCCCTACGATTGCGCCATTGACCTTCTGCCGGGCACCACCCCTCCCAAGGGGCGCCTCTACCCCCTTTCTGGCCCTGAAAGGGGGGCCATGGAGACCTACATCAAGGACTCCCTGGCAGCTGGTCTCATTCGACCATCTTCATCTCCTGCTGGCGCTGGCTTCTTTTTTGTGGAAAAGAAGGACAAAACCCTCAGACCTTGCATTGATTACAGAGGCCTCAATGAGATAACCATAAAGAACAGGTACCCTTTGCCACTCATGTCATCAGCTTTCGAAATACTCCAGGGGGCCAGGGTCTTCACTCAACTGGATCTACGCAACGCATACCATTTGGTCCGCATCAGGGAGGGGGATGAGTGGAAAACAGCGTTCAACACCCCCACAGGCCATTATGAGTATCTTGTCATGCCTTTTGGTTTAACGAATGCCCCTGCTGTCTTCCAGGCTTTAGTTAATGATGTCCTGAGAGATATGCTGAACCACTCTGTTTTCGTTTATCTAGACGATATTTTGATTTTCTCCAAGTCTTTGGAGGAGCATATTCGTCATGTAAGGGCAGTCTTGCGACGACTTCTGGAAAACTCCTTGTTTGTCAAAGCTGAGAAGTGTGAGTTCCATGAATCCTCGGTCACCTTCCTTGGGTACATTGTGGCCCAGGGTAGTTTACAAATGGACCCCGATAAGATTTCAGCTGTAACAGCCTGGCCCGCCCCTGAGAATCGAAAACAGCTACAGCGCGTCCTGGGTTTTGCTAACTTTTATCGCCGCTTCATTCGTGGTTACAGCACGGTAGCTTCCCCCCTCACAGCCCTTACCTCATCCAAAATCCCATTCTCCTGGACCCCTGCAGCCAATAGGGCTTTTGAAACTTTGAAGGCACGTTTCACCACCGCCCCCATTCTGCATGTCCCTGACCCTGAAAGACAGTTTGTGGTTGAAGTGGATGCCTCTGATGTTGGAGTGGGGGCAGTGTTGTCTCAACGCTCAGCATCTGACCAGAAGCTCCACCCATGTGCCTTCTTCTCTCGCCGACTGAACCCTGCAGAACAGAACTACGACATTGGTAACAGAGAATTGCTAGCAGTAAAACTAGCTTTGGAGGAATGGCGGCATTGGCTGGAGGGAACCAAGGTTCCGTTCCTCGTCTGGACAGATCATAAGAACCTGGAGTACATCCGCACAGCCAAACGCCTAAATTCACGTCAAGCCCGCTGGTCACTCTTTTTTACACGCTTCAACTTTTCTCTCTCCTACCGCCCAGGGTCCAGAAATGTCAAGCCCGATGCTCTGTCCCGCCAATTTTCTAAAGACAATTCCCCTGTTGAGACCGCCCCTCTTCTGCCCCCTTCCTGTCTTGTTGCCTCCCTTTCCTGGGACATTGAAGAGAGAGTCAAAGCCGCTTCAGTCAACCAACCTGGACCAAGTGCTTGCCCCCCGATCGTCTTTTTGTACCCGCTACATTAAGGTCAGAGGTCTTACAGTGGGCACATGCATCCAAGCTCACCTGTCACCCTGGGGCACACAGAACCAAGGAGTTCCTGTCTCGACGGTTCTGGTGGGCCACTATGGATGAGGATGTGCGTGAGTTTGTCAAAGCCTGTCCGATTTGTAATCAACACAAACCATCTCATCAAGCTCCTGCTGGTCACCTCCATCCACTCCCCATACCCCATCGGCCCTGGTCACATATATCCCTGGATTTTGTAACTGGCCTTCCTCCCTCTGAAGGTAACACCACCGTACTCACCATAGTTGATAGGTTCAGTAAGATGGCACATTTCATTCCCCTTCCCAAACTCCCCGCTGCTAAAGAGACTGCGGAACTCCTCCTTCAGCATGTTGTTCGCCTTCACGGAATCCCTGCCGATATAGCTTCTGATCGAGGCCCCCAGTTCACATCCATTTTTTTGGTGAGAGTTCTGTAGTTTGTTGGGGGCCTCTGTTAGCCTGTCCTCAGGTTTCCACCCCCAGTCAAATGGCCAATCCGAACGAATGAACCAAGATATGGAAACCACTCTCCGCTGTCTGGTGTCATCAAATCCCTCATCCTGGTCTAGACAATTGGTTTGGGTAGAATTTGCCCACAACACCCTGGTCAGTTCAGCCACCGGTCTCTCCCCTTTTCAATGTTCATATGGGTATCAGCCTCCTCTGTTCCCTGCCCTTGAAAAAGAGGCTTCTTGCCCTTCTGTGACCACTTTCATTCAGCGCTGCCAACGCACCTGGACACAAGCCCGCAGTTCCCTCCAACGCTCTGCCGATCGCTACTCCATTTCTGCCAACCGTCATCGATCACAAGCCCCTGCTTACCGGGTTGGACAAAAGGTTTGGCTTTCCACAAAAGACCTGCCTCTCCGTGTCGAATCCAATAAATTGGCACCCAGGTTCATTGGTCCATTCCCCATCGAAAGGATAATAAACCCCGTAGCAGTGAGACTTACGCTCCCTCGGTCTATGCGCATTCATCCCACCTTCCATGTTTCCAAAATCAAGCCTGCTCCAGAAAGCCCCTTGGTTCCTCCAACACCTCCTCCTCCCCCTCCTCGCATCATTGAAGGTGGCCCTGTGTATGCTGTCCGTCGCCTCCTGCGTTCTCGCCGCCGAGGGCGAGGCATACAGTTTTTGGTTGACTGGGAAGGTTATGGCCCTGAAGAAAGGTCTTGGGTTCCTGCCTCCTTTATTGTTGACCCTCAACTCTTTGCTGACTTTCACCAGAAGAACCCTGATCAGCCCTCTCTCACTTCCACCACGGTTAACTCTCGTCGATCTGTCCTCTCTCAACAGCATCACCTTTTTCCCCCAGTGCCACGTGATGGAGAGGAAGAGGAACCTCAGGACACTCTGGAGACTCTGAACTCTCAGGATGACATGGGTGGGACGGATGTTCTGAATGATCAGGATGGCTCTCTTGCCTGGACTCCCTCCCACCCCACCCCAGACATGGAATGGTCTGCTTCTCCTGAGTACTAGCCCCCCACCTGGTTCCCCCTCCTCCCTCCCTCCCCTGTTTTGGGACGTCGGGAGCCGTCCCTTGAGGGGGGGGGTTCTGTCATGGTTTGCAGTTTGCAACACTAGTTTCTCCAAGGCACCCTGAATGCATCACCTTTCACTCCCTCAGCCAACCTCCTCTGCCAATCAGTCTCTATCACCTGCACCTGTCCCATAGCTATTTAGGTCTCCCTCTCCCTTCATTCTCTGCCAGATTGTTATGCTTGATGCCCAACTCTCCAGCGTTTTTCTTGGACTGACTTCCCGGCTTCGACCCTGCCTGCTTCGACTACTCCCCCCTGCCTCAGCCCTGGTAACCACTTCTGCCTTGATTCGCTGCAAGACTGCCTCTGTTTTTGCCTGCCCATTATTGTGGTTACGTTCCTGGCATCCTCGGAATAAAGGCCATTACCGATTCAACTTCTGTTGCTCTGTGTGTTGCATATGGGTCCATAACCCCCACCGTTTCAAAACCAAAACTCAAAAGAGGCCATTTGAAACTGTCTCCAGATAACTGGACTGAGGAGTGCAGAGAAGCGTTCAGAACTTTGAAGCATGAGCTTGTGCACCCGTGGCATTTGCTAGCAAGACACTCTCCCACTCTCAGCTAAATTATCCAGCACATAGGCTGGAGTTCCTTGCTCTTAAATGGGCAGTCTGTGACAAATTCAGCCACTGGTTAAAAGGACGATGTTTTACAGTCTGGACAGATAATAATCCACAGACATATATTTTGACTAAGCCCAGGTTAGATGCATGTGAACAAAGATGGGTTTCAAAGCTTGCAGCATACAGCTTTGACCTGAACTATGTCCCTGGTGCAAAGAATGTGGTCGCCGATGCACTAAGTAGAGAGCCATTTGTCCAGTCATGCATGAGCCACTGTCTGGTAACTGAACCTTATGCCTCCTTGCTGAACCAAGTCAGTGGAATGGTGGATAGGACAGCGCAAGATGCATTTCGATGTACTATTAACTGCCAGTCAGTTGTTGAACAGTCTGAGGAGGAAGCTGCAGCCACCCTGTCTCCTCTTCAGGGGTCTCTCTCTTCAAAGGATGTCTTGGCTGTGTTGGATGTGCACGACTCCGGGGGTGTCAGCCAAATGAGAGGCACGGGACCAGCTGTTCAGCTTGCCAGTGTCGACCAGACCGCCTCTCTATCACAGAGTGAACTGGTAAATCTGCAAGAGCAGGATGGCATTCTGGGCAGAGTTTTATTCTACATCCGGCGC
>NC_141341.1:277500-347500 GCF_037954235.1 Aulostomus chinensis | reverse complement strand
CAGCCAGGACTCACCTGACAACCTTCATGGACGGGTCGTACTTCTCATGGTTGACACCCATGACAAACATGGGTGCATCGGCGCTGGGAGCGGAGATCACCACCCTCTTGGCACCACCATTCAGGTGAGCCTGGAGCAGCACACCAGAGGTCAAAGGTCATAAATTTCATGTCAAGGTTTAAAGGAACAAATATGATATTCAATATTTTAAATATTCAAGATCAGCGCTTAAACTCACCGACGCTTTCTCGATGGTGGTGAACACACCAGTGGACTCCACCACGTAGTTGACGCCAGCATCGCTACATTTGATATTGGCGGGATCCCTCCTGCACACAACCACAAGCGAACGCTTGAGGACAAGATCAGGGTTGCAGTGGAAACAAGTACCCTTCTTAGAGTGTGGAGGAAGACATACTTGTGGAGGACCACGATGTCCATGTTACCGACTACCAGCTTGCCACCTTCTGCCTTCACTTCTCCGTGCTTCCACCCACCATGAGTGGAGTCGTACTTGAACATGTAGACCTGCAAGTGAGGCAGAGGGAGGGATGTTGGTGACCTGGTCTGGTGTACACCAACTTAGCCTGAGGTGTTCAACATCAAGATGCTGAGCATCTGCACGGAGCACCTCAGAGATTGCAGCAGAAATAAATTTAGCCTCTTATTTAGCGCCCTCATAGCTTGTTAGCTTGTCATTGCTAGCAAACTGTCAACAACCTCACGGCTACATTTTGAGGAAAAAGTGGACCAAACATTGATGTTGGGATGTTAGCAAACACATGGGAGATCCAGGAGGCTTGTTCGAAAGTCCATGTTGTGTTCATTTATTTGATTAGTTTACTACAAATTATAAGTTTATCGCTAAGTTTTCATATGTCTTATGTTCTTGAATGCACCATTGTTTTCCTGAGGCTATTGAACGCATCACACTCGCTTGCGGTATAGTTAAGTAGCAGCGAGTTCCGCTTTTGATGCGTGCCAGGCAGCAGTCAGTTGTGTTTTTTCCCTCATTTGCCCATTGATTTCCATGGTTTATTTCTGAGTGTAAATGACAGAAGGTAAGTTTCATTACATTTGACTTTATAGTTAAATGCTGACACTGTGATAACTTTTTATTTATCTGATAGTTGACTGATGTTAATTTATGCTTATTTGAATAAACTAAGCTAATCCATATAAGTTATATACATGAACCTCCTGTGAGGTGTTGTTTATGAATAATATAATATTGTGCTTATTAATGCAGTCCTTTATTACTTTAATTGTATACTTAGTTTGTTTTTTTCCTGTATTGTGATTACAGACCGCAGAATAAACCACGTTAAAGGCATATCTGCCACTTACGTGCTCTTTAACGGGAACACCAACCTCCTTACCTTGCCTCTCTAAACCAGAATACTTGGAGATTCCCCCTATCTCCTGTTTATGGATCCCAGAGGGGGGAACATGCGTGTAATCTGCTGTACGTCTGTTCGTCGATATGCAGAAGCATCAGTGACATCAGTCTGACAACACACTGGTTGCATGTTGCAGCGTGTGGAAGCAGCAGATGTCAGGTAATCGGATCATTTGAAGTTCAGAAGACCAACAGTTTCAGTCAGAATCAACTTGGTAGATGTCGTCTCACCATGTAGTCCAGGTCGATGAAGGGATCGTTGATGGCCACAACCTCCACCTTGCCTCCTGTGGCGGCGGCACGGGTCACCAGGCGGCCGATACGTCCAAACCTGAAACCCAGTGGTGATGAGCGGAGGGTCGGAGGGTAGAAAAACGTTTATGATCAGTGTTTCTCTGGAGGTTAAGTCAGGTTGTTTTCACGACCTGAAAGGTTATTGCTGCTTTGGAGGAGAGAAAGGGAAGCACTTCTCTGGAACTTTTCCAGACTCTGGAGGCAGTTACATGATTCCTGGATGCTCACACGAACCAAAGTAGAAGGGTCCTGTCAGCGTGTTATCAGCTATTGTGTCCTTGAATCAGGATTAATTCAAGCTTGCTAATTTAAATGGGTGATTATTTTATTATGTCCTCAAATTCCAACTTATTCTTAAGATTGAAAAACACGATGATCAAAACCAAACTTCTGATTCTTCACCTCTGGCTCCACATATTTGATGAATTATCTCTTTCTTCTTTCTTTCTCATCAGCAAAGCAGCTTTACACACCAAACCACAGTTTCCTTGTTGGACCAGCAGATGGTGCTGGAAGTCCGCAGGGCTTTACAAGCACCATGCTAGCAACAGTTGGTAACACAGGACAAAATATGGCTGCTGCCATGGTGGCGAGGAGCAAACTGAGGGCAGGCATGTTCAGTTGGGAGACAGACGACTGCATGACAAATGAACCACTGGAGTGACATTTCCTGCAGACGTTCAATCATCTGTGGGATGAGAGGAAGGCAGGGAGGACATGATGTTGACGCAGACGTGCTTTTAAAAGCAGTCAAACCTCTGTCAAGGGACAAACAATGCAAATGAGCCTTTAGCTCAGCCACCCCTGCGCTCGGACTTTAAACCCGAACGACACGTGGTCGTGGTACTGATCGGAAGTTCAAAGCTGAATACATGTAGACTGATAGCAGTTGTTAGAAGTCCATCCCTGTACTTTCAGTTGTAAATTCTTCACTTGGAGGTGGGATGCTAATAATAGCTGTACATTAGTGGCCATCCAGCAGGGGGCACTACTGTTCATAGTTGCATGCATGTGCATGATTGCAACATACAAATCTCTAAAGCCCCTTTCACACTGCACCAGAAACGCGGGTCAATGTGAGTTTTCCGGCACTCTGAAAGGGTCGACTCTGCATTTCGACCCGGGTCTTTAGCGGCTCGGCTGCAGTGTGAAAAAGGCAACCTGCATTGTCTCAGGTTTCCTGCGACCTTCCTGTCTCATCCTGACTGTGTCTCTGTGCCGCCTGTCAGGCTTCACCTGTAGCTTCTTCTGCTCCCTTCCTGTCGAGCAAAAAACTCCATCCTCCTTCGCTGCAGTGGCGCTCAGACATTTTCCATCTGCGTCGAGTTTGTCTGCTTTGCAAAAGAGACAACATTGCAATGCAGGCAACGACAACGCTAACGATCGACTTGCCGACATCCATGTTGTCGTTTGTTTACCTCTCAGTGTTCCGGCGCACGTTTATGTGAAATGATGACGTTGTCAGCGCGATGATGTACGAGAGAGAAAAACACAGGCATGCAGCCACACAGCGGGAGTTCAGACCCAGGTCTTCTGGAAGCTTGAATGAGCCCTGATGCTGAGCAAACGAGGGTCCAAATACCCGTGTTGACAGGCGTTTTTCAGTGTGAAAAAGGTATAAATGAGGTTTAAATACCCAATGTGACAAGAGAGCGGCCCAAACCAGTCCACAGGTCCAGCTCTCCTCATTACTTTCTAAAATCTTAAATTAATCGTCCCCCTTCCTTTACAGGAGGAAGCAGCAACAGGAAGTGTCCCTGGAAAGAGAGTGTGGGATGCTACCGAGTAGCCAGAAGGCAAAAACGGAGCAGAACCCGTCGTCTGTTTCAAGACTGAGAGCTGGTGTTGGTCCGAGGCCAGAGAGACTCAACAGCTGCTGCTCGATGCGGATCTGGATCCGAGCAGTGGGATGATCTCTGAACAGAAAGGTTAGAGGGTAAAAATAGACAAGCGGAGAATAAAAGGAATGTGACAGCTGAGAGACGATCGGAGGGTCTGAGGGGTGAGGAGCAGCGGGGACGCCTGCCAGGGGGAGGACGGGTCCTTGACGCCACACCACTCGTTTGGATGCATCACTTTCAAAACACTGACTAGAAACAAAGATGATTTATAGATTCATTGACATGCTTCTCTGTGTCCTAGTTTGTGATGAATCATTCTACCGCTGGCAGTGACATCACTTTGAGCTCTAGATGGGAAATCATATTTCTGTCTAATCGGATTTGAACTGATCTTCTCTGAGATCCAGTTTTTAAAACTCTGTTTTGTTCTTGGTTTTTTTTTCTGATTCACATTTGAGAATTCATATTTTGTATTATTTTAAATCAGTGTTAAGAGAGAAAGGCAGAGGAAGGGACTTCTTTTAACGGCATATCTGACTTTCATGTCCAGCGACTGTAAACCAGTAGTTGGCTGCAGCATAGCCAAGTATTCCATCAAAACACTTTCTCCTCTAAGTAGCTTCCATCTCCATATATGGGTTTCCTTCCCCTTTAACACACATCATGTGATATTGTACTTTCATGTAGTTAAATTTCTACCATTACCATTACATGAATCCAGCTGGTTCTGCTGGCAACAGTCCGGATTAATAAAATCCTTGCTGACAGAAGCTCCTCCCACAAGACCTCACCTGCTTCATGTCTGTTCTCTCAGTTCTTCACATGTTCTTTCAATTAAAAGTTGTGATCTCATCGAAGCCATTAATTTGAGGCTCATGGGAACAACAAGCATCTCCTCTCGTAATTCCAGAACCTTTGCGGCAGCAGCCAGAACATGAGAACTTGTGTGGGCCACAGGAAGGAGATAGATGGATGATAGATAGATAAATAAATAGATAGATGATAGAGAGATAGATAGATAGAGACATAGATGATAGATAGATAAATAGATAGATGATAGAGAGATAGATAGATGATAGATGGATGGATAGATGATAGATGGATAGATGGATAGATAGATGATAGATAGATGGATAGATAGATGGATAGATAGATGATAGATAGATGGATAGATGGATAGATAGATAGATAGATGGATGATAGATAGATGATAGATGGATAGATAGATGATAGACAGATAGATAGATGATAGATAGATGGATAGATGATAGATAGATAGATGATAGATGGATAGATAGATGATAGATAGATGATAGATAGATGATAGATGGATAGATAGAGAGATAGATAGATAGATGATAGATAGATAGACAGATAGATAGATGATAGATAGATGGACAGATAGATAGATGATAGATAGATGGATAGATAGATAGATGATATAGATGATAGATAGATGATAGACAGATAGATAGATGATAGACAGATAGATAGATGATAGATGGATAGATAGATAGATGATAGATGGATAGATAGATAGATGATAGATGGATAGATAGATGATAGATGGATAGATAGATGATAGATGGATAGATAGATGATAGATGGATGATAGATAGATAGATAGATGATAGATGGATAGATGGATAGATAGATGATAGATGGATAGATAGAGAGATAGATAGATAGATAGACGGATAGATAGATAGATAGATAGATGATAGATAGATGGATAGATAGATAGATGATATAGATGATAGATAGATGATAGACAGATAGATAGATGATAGATAGATAGATGATAGATGGATAGATAGATAGATAGATAGATGATAGATAGATAGACAGATAGATGATAGATAGATGGATAGATAGATAGATGATAGATGGATAGATAGATAGATAGATGATAGATAGATGGATGGATAGATAGATAGATGATAGATAGATGGATAGATGATAGATAGATAGATGATAGATGGATAGATAGATAGATAGATGATAGATAGATGATAGATGGATAGATAGAGAGATAGATAGACAGATAGATAGATGATAGATAGATAGACAGATAGATAGATGATAGATAGATGGACAGATAGATAGATGATAGATAGATAGATGATATAGATGATAGATGATAGACAGATAGATAGATGATAGATAGATAGATAGATGACAGATAGATGATAGATAGATAGATAGATGATAGACAGATAGATGACAGACAGATAGATAGATAGATGACAGACGGATAGATAGATGATAGATGGATGGATAGATAGATAGATGATAGATAGATGATAGATGGATGGATAGATAGATAGATGATAGATGGATAGATAGATAGATGGATAGATGATAGATAGATAGATAGATAGACAGATAGATAGATGATAGATAGATGGATGATAGACAGATAGATAGATAGATGATATAGATGATAGATAGATGATAGATGGATAGATGATAGATGGATAGATAGATGATAGATAGATGATAGATAGATTATGGATGGATAGATAGATGAGAGACAGATAGATAGATGACAGACAGATAGATAGATAGATGACAGATGGATAGATAGATGATAGATGGATGGATAGATAGATAGATGATAGATAGATGACATAGATGATAGATAGATGATAGATGGATAGATAGATGATAGATAGAGAGATAGATAGATAGATAGACAGATAGATAGATGACAGATAGATAGACAGATAGATGATAGATAGATGGATAGATAGATAGATGGATGGATAGATAGATAGATGATAGATAGATGATAGATGATGGATAGATAGATGATAGACAGATAGATAGATGATGGATAGATAGATAGATGATAGATGGATGGATAGATAGATGATAGATAGATAGATAGATGATAGACAGATGATAGATGATAGATAGATAGACAGATAGATAGATGATAGATAGACAGATAGATAGATGATAGATAGATAGATGATAGATGACAGATGGATAGATAGATGATAGATGGATAGATAGAGAGATAGATAGATAGATGACAGATAGATAGACAGATAGATGATAGATAGATGGATAGATAGATAGATGATAGATAGATGGATGGATGGATAGATAGATAGATGATAGATAGATGATAGATGATGGATAGATAGATGATAGATAGATAGATGATAGACAGATAGATAGATGATGGATAGATAGATAGATGATAGATAGATAGATAGATAGATAGATGATAGACAGATGATAGATGATAGATAGATGATAGATGATGGATAGATAGATGATAGATAGATAGATGATAGATAGATAGATGATAGACAGATAGATAGATGATGGATAGATAGATAGATGATAGATGGATGGATAGATAGATGATAGATAGATAGATAGATAGATGATAGACAGATGATAGATGATAGATAGATAGATAGATAGATAGATGATAGATAGATGATAGATAGATGATAGACAGATAGATAGATGATAGACAGATAGATGACAGACAGATAGATAGATAGATGACAGACGGATAGATAGATGATAGATGGATGGATAGATAGATAGATGATAGATAGATGATAGATGGATGGATAGATAGATAGATGATAGATGGATAGATAGATAGATAGATAGATGAATAGATAGATAGATGGATAGATGATAGATAGATAGATGGATAGATAGATGATAGACAGATAAATGATAGATAGATAGACGGATAGATAGATGATAGATAGATGGATGATAGACAGATAGATAGATAGATGATAGATAGATGGATAGATGATAGATAGACTGATAGATGATAGATAGATAGATAGATGATAGATAAATGGATAGATAGATGATAGATAGATGATAGATAGATTATGGATGGATAGATAGATGAGAGACAGATAGATAGATGACAGATGGATAGATAGATGATAGATGGATGGATAGATAGATAGATGATAGATAGATGACATAGATGATAGATAGATGACATAGATGATAGATAGATGATATAGATGATAGATAGATGATAGATGGATGATAGACAGATAGATAGATGATAGATAGATAGACAGATAGATAGATGATAGATAGATGATATAGATGATAGATAGATGATATAGATGATAGATAGATGATAGACAGATAGATAGATAGATGATAGACAGATAGATAGATGATAGATAGATGATAGATAGATGATATAGATGATAGATAGATGATAGACAGATAGATGATAGATAGATGATAGACAGATAGATAGATAGATAGATGATATAGATGATAGATAGATGATAGACAGATAGATGATAGATAGATGATAGACAGATAGATGATAGACAGATAGATAGATGACAGACAGATAGATAGATAGATGATAGATAGATGATAGATGGATGGATAGATAGATAGATGATAGATGGATAGATAGATGATAGATAGATGGATAGATAGATGATAGATAGATAGATGATAGATAGATGGATAGATAGATGATAGACAGATAGATGATAGATAGATGGATAGATGATAGATAGAGAGATAGATGATAGATAGATGATAGACAGATGATATAGATGATAGATGGATAGATAGATAGATGATAGATGGATAGATGATAGATAGATGATAGATAGATGATGGATGGATAGATGATAGATGGATAGATGATATAGATGATAGATAGATGATATAGATGATAGATAGATGATAGATGGATGGATAGATAGATGATAGATGGATAGATGATAGATAGATGATAGATGGATGGATAGATAGATGATAGATAGATGATATAGATGGATAGATAGATGATAGATAGATAGATGATAGATAGATGGATAGATAGATGATAGATAGATAGATGATAGATGGATAGATAGATGATAGACGGATAGATGATAGATAGATAGACAGATAGATGATAGATAGATGATAGACAGATGATATAGATGATAGATGGATAGATAGATAGATGATAGATGGATGGATATAGATGATAGATGGATAGATGATATAGATGATAGATAGATGGATAGATAGATGATAGATGGATAGATGATGGATAGATAGATGATAGATAGATAGATGATAGATAGATAATAGATAGATGATAGATAGATGATAGACAGATAGATGATAGATAGATAGATAGATGATAGACAGATATATGTATAGATAGATAGATGATAGATGGATGGATAGATAGATGATAGATAGATAGATGATAGACAGATATATGTATAGATAGATAGATGATATAGATGATAGATAGATGATAGATGGATGGATAGATAGATGATAGATAGATAGATAGATGATAGATAGATGATAGATAGATAGATGATAGACAGATATATATATAGATAGATAGATGATATAGATGATAGATAGATGATAGATGGATGGATAGATAGATGATAGATAGATGATAGATAGATAATAGATAGACAGATAGATGATAGACCCTCTTTTTCTCTCTCTACCTTTTACTTTTATTATTTTGTTGCAGAAGCAGACAACACACTGGCCCACAATAGGAGTATTGTATCACAATAAGATAGGATAAACAAAATAAAAGCACACTTGACTTCCATGTGAACGACCTCATGTCCTCCATGTTGGCTTCAGCTGCTGTTGTTGGTTAAAGCAGGGGTGTCAAACTGGTCCAGTAAGGGCCGCTGTGGCTGCAGGTTTTCGTTCCAACCCAGCAAAAGCAACACCTGATCCAACCAATGAGCTGTGAGGACGCAGCTTAGTTGATTTAAGTAGAATCAGGTGTTGCTTTTGCTGGGTTGGAATGAAAACCTGCAGCCACAGCGGCCCTGACTGGACCAGTTTGAGGCCCCTGGGCTAAAGCATCCAGGTGTTCTAAATTCCACACTAGCCGTGCAAAACAAATGGAGGTCGACTACAGCGTTTCGTTCAAGAACTTTACTGAGAGCATCTCTTTTTCCCTTCTCACATTCGGTCACATACCCTTCTTATTTGCGGGAAAAAAACAACGGTTTAAAAAAAAACCGAGACTTGCAATGCATTATGGGAAACGTAGTTTCACTTGCTCAACTAAGCATATCATAAATAACTTAAATCAGACAATGAAATTAGGCAGTTATGCTTATTAAATGCATCTATATTATTTTCCCTAACTTAAATTTACTAGAATATATAACCTCCAGTACAAATGTCAGCTAAACATATAAAGTTACAACATTCTCCCCCCCGATGAACTATAGTTCATCACTCAGTCACTCAGTCTCTAAAGGATATAGCAGTTGGACTGGTCTTCTCAGTAAAGTCCCTGATACCGTGCGAACCGCACAGGACCTCACTTTCCCATCACAGCCTGGGAACAGTTCATTTACTCTGCCCAGCTTCCAGGTCTGTCGTGGCATGTTGTCATCTCCGATGAGGACGATGTCGCCCGCCTTCAATGAGGTAGGGTGCAGCCGGGTGTCACAGCAATGAGCTGACTTCAAATCCAACAGGTAGTCCTTTCGCCAACTGTTCCAAAACTGTGTCATAAGACGTTGATGGTAGCGCCATCTCCTGGTCATCTCCTCTCGGTTCAATGTTGGGTTCCCGTTGGCAGCTAAAAGCTGCTTTGGCGGCAAAGAGATGAGTCTCTTTCCCACAAGGAAATGGGCGGGTGTCAGTGGCTGTGGCTCATCCAGGTCATTGTTCACGAAGGTAAGCGGTCTGGAGTTCAAAGTGGCTTCCACTTCCGTTAGGATAGTAGTCATCTCTTCAAAGTTCAGGGAGGCTCGTCCTAGCGCCCTTTTCAGGCAGACCTTTACTGACCGGACAAGACGTTCCCAGAAGCCGCCCCACCAGGCACCTCTTTCAGCGATAAATCGCCAACTTATACCCCTTGCAGAGAAGTATTCCAGCAGCTGTGGATCTTTGATGTTTCTCCACAGGTCTTTCAGATCTTGGTCAGCACGCTTGAAGGTCTTTGCGTTATCTGAATAAATAACTTTACACAGTCCCCTTCTAGCAACGAATCTTTTTAAAGCTAACAGGAAATGCTCTGTTGACTGACTGGAGATGAGTTCCAAATGTACTGCTCTGGTTACAGCACATGTAAACAATGCAATGTAGGCCTTGGTAAGTGCATTACCAACCTTGACATACAGCGGCCCAGCAAAGTCCACACCTGTCACTTCGAATGTAGGTGATTCTGTGATTCTGTCTTGCGGCAAGGGGGCAGTAACCTGCTGGCTGGGTTTTACCTTAAATCTTCTGCACACACGACACTTTGAGAGAATGCTCTTCACTAGCTGTCTTCCTCTTATTAGCCAGTATCTTTCTCTTAACTGCACCAGTGTGTCTCGCATGCCTGCATGCATCAAGTTTTCATGGCTATGTTGTACTAACAACTCACAGTATCTGTTCTTTGCAGGCAAGATCCATGGGTGCTGTTGTCGAAAGCTGAAGTTTGACTGCTGTAGCCTGCCTCCAACACACATCAATCCATCCTCATCCAAGAAAGGCCTCAACTCTCTGATTTTTGAATCCTTATTCAATGTTTTCTCCGCTTTCAGGTGAGAGATGTCTTGACTGAAGCTCTGGTGTTGTGTCGACCTGATCCAATACTTCTCCGCTTGAACCAACTCCTCTGCTGTCAGCTCTCCTGTTCTCTTTGTCTTTGATCGGGTGTTGTCTGTGAACCTCTTTATCCATGCTGTTATTCTCAAAACTGTCATCAGCTTTCTGTATTTTTGTAGGTCAAGCAGCTGTAGGTCAAGTTGTACTGTTACAGGTTTGCTCACCTTTATTTCCTCTTCAGCCACGTCATCACTCGCCGATTGGACGTCAGACTCCCTTTCATAGTCCAATGATGTGAGGAATGCAGGCCCTTTCCACCACAGGTGACTCTGACTCAGGCTTACCACAGTCTGGCCATGAGTGGGTAGATCAGCAGGATTTTCTTTACCTTTGATGTGGCACCAGGAGGCTGGATCTGTTAATTTCTGGATTTCTGACACTCTGTTGGCTACAAATTGCTTCCACTTGTGTGCTGAGCTGCGAATCCAGTGTACAACAATCATCGAGTCTGTCCACATGTGAAGTTGATGTGCTTCCATCTTCAGCAGATTTACTAGGTTCCTTCCAAGCCTTGCTCCTATCAGCGCACCCATCAGCTCCAAACGTGGTAGTGATAGTTTCTTTAGTGGTGCTACTCTGGACTTTGACGCAACCAGGATAACAGCCATCTCTTTGTCTCCAACTTCCCACTGCAGGTAAGCCACGGCACTGTATGCCTTCTCACTGGCATCGCAGAACACATGGAGTCTTGATGACTTACTGCTGTGCTTATCATATCTCCCATACCAGCGGGGTATAGAGATCTGGTGAATCAAAGGGAGTTCAGAGCGCCAGCTGTTCCACTGTTGATTCAGCTCAGCTGGTAGATTCTCATCCCAACTCAGTCCTCTCTCCCACATCTCTTGCAGCAAGCATTTTACCCGTATGGTAAAGGGTGTGAGGAAGCCAAGGGGGTCAAAGATACTGGCAGAGTATTGTAGAACGCTTCTCTTTGTGCTGTTGTGTGTTACCTTCTCTAGCAGGGGTCGTAAATCAAACACAAAGTCATCAGTCCGCGTTCTCCACACTAGTCCTAGCACCTTTAACACTGTCCCATTGGTCTCCAGATCTTCAGTTAGTCCAATAGGTGTCTGTTCCCACCTTTCCTTTAGTGTTGCTGAGTTTGTTCTCCATTTACATTGGTCCATACCTGCAGCAGCCATGATGCTCTTAGCTCCTGTTGTCACAGAAACCGCCACTTCAACATCACAGACACTGGCAACAAAATCGTCCACATACAGTGACTCTGATTAGTTGTGCAGTGTACTGCTCTCCATACTGCTGCAGATGTTTTCTCACTGTAGCTGCCAAGAGGAAGGGGCTTGGGGACACACCAAACACAACTCTAGTCATCCTCAGCACGCGCAGCTTCTCATCTGTGTCATCTTTCGGTGGAGCAGTGGACCACAGGAATCTCACTGCATCTCGATCTTTCTCAGCAAGACAAATCTGCAAAAATGCCTTCTTGATATCTGCCATGAATGCAATCTCATACAGTCTGAATCTGATCAATATTCCAAGCAAGTCAGGATTAAGATTTGGACCTGTCAGCAAACAGTCGTTGAGGGAAGGGCAGTTCCTTTCATGCGATGAGGCATCAAAAACCACTCTTAGCTTAGTTGTCTGTTTATCTTCTCGAAGCACAGCATGGTGGGGCATGTAGTACTTGATATTCGAGATTGAGCACTCACCCTCAGTTACCTCCTCGACAATGCCCTGTTGCAGATAATCGTCCATCACTCCGTTATATCTCTGGAAGAAAACTACGTCTGCTTGCAGCCTTCGTTTAAGTCCATCAAACCTCCTTTTGGCGATTCTGAGGTTGTCTGGAAGTTCTGGGTTTTCATGCCGCCATGGCAACTCCACTTCATATCGCCCGTTCTTGAATTTTGTTGTTTCTTCAAACCTTTGAAGCGCCTCTCCTTCATCTGGAGCGCTTGGTTCTTCTTTAAGGATGCCAAGAGATTCAATTTCCCAGAAGGCCTTTAGCTGTTTGGAAATCAGTGCCTCCTCTTCAATATGAATTTGCATGCACGTTGTTTCAGTGACACTTGACATCGTCACTGGACCCTGCACAGACCATCCGAACACACTCTCAAGGGCAACGAGTGTATCGGTGAGTCTCTCTACACGGCCTGACACCGTGCTCCAGTAATAGTCCGCTCCGATTAGCACTGACAACTCCTTGTCATCAGCGCCATCTGGTGCATGGGCAAACTGCAGTCCTCTTTTTTTCAGTTCATTCTGAATCTCCTCACCTGGCACCTTCATCACAGCCGTGCATACTTGTGGCGTTTCAACTGCTTCCATTTCTATTTTACGTCCATTTTCCCACGGGTTCTCCAGAACCAGCTTTACTGTGTTGCGTGTGGTGGTCACAGGAGAGGTACAGCCAAGTGTGTGGAGAGTGATAGTCTCTTGTCTTATTACAGGCAGCTTCAAGGCTCTTGACTGCTTTTCACACACAAAGCTTCTCTGGCTTCCGCCATCTAACAGACAATTCACTATTTTCCGTCCACCTGGACCCACTGCTTGTGCTTGGGCAGTCTGTAGCAGCACAGTATTCTGACCTTTGAGTCTCACCTTCATGGACTGAGTAGCAAATGAAGAGACCACATCTTCTACCTTGTCACTGGTGATTGGTGCAGGCTGTTCTCCATTTAGGCATACTGCACTGTGATGCCTTCTTCCACATTGACTACATGAGACATTTTTATCTCTGCAGTTTTTTGCTATGTGCCGTTGCCTGAGACACACATAGCATCTTCCCATTCTTTTCAAAATATCCCGCCGCTCAGTCACATTGTGTCTGGGGCATTGTTCAGGTTGATGCTCTGCACTGTCACAAAACACACAACTCTGTGTTCTCTGGCTAGCAGTGTGCAATGCAACAGCTGATGGCAGGCTTGGCTTTTTCTGTTTCAGTTCAAAGGTTGTGTCAGGTCCTTTAAATGGCATATGGGGGTTCTGGTTATCCCTCTCCTTGTTACCTCTGGTCAACTGTAGAGTTCGTTCTCAGCTGAGGATTTCATTTTGGAGAAATTTCATCACACCTTCAACTTGCCATTTATTGCTCGTTCCCATTTGCCGACTGTACTGCAGAACTATTTCCTCTGGTATCAACTTCAGCAGGATTGGGCAGAGCAAACTTCCATATGTCTCTGTTGCAATACCCAGTGACTCCAAGCTGCGTGTCTGGATTTCACATTCATCATAGAGCTGCGTCAAAGCAACCACATCCGATGCTCTCTTCACAGGGTTTAAATTTAGCAGCCTTGTCATGTGCGCATTCACAACAACGTCCTTTCTGCCATACCTCTCACGTAGGATTTCAAGTGCATGGTCGTAGTTGCTGTCTGTTAGCATAAGGCCTGCTACTGTCTTAGCTGCAGCGCCTGAGAAGTACGATTTCAGGTATGTAAATTTTTCCGTTGTGCTTAGAGTCTCATTCTTGTCAATAGCCGTTTCAAACTGGTTCCAAAAGTCTCTCCATAAACTCACATCTCCATTAAATTTATCGATAGTCAGCTTGGGTAACTTAACACAGTTCTGAATTGGGAGTTCTCTCCACTGGCCCTCTTCTTGGGCTACTCACGTTTTCCCGAGCCTGTACAGCTCGCTGTGCTCGTGTCCTCGTTGTAATGACTCGTTCTTTATATTCCTCTGTGTTCGTTAACTCCGTTTCCAAATTCTGCGTCGCAGTTCCCTCTTCAATTTCTTTATCCAAATCCAGCAGCGTTACCTCCTTAGCGGCTAAGTTCGCTAATAATTCCCGTAAGCGTCCAACATCGGGATCGTCCTGGGTCAGCTCCGTGTCCAGACCTTGCAGGAGTCCGGTTGTAGCTCCGCGCATCGCGCGCCGCTTCCTCATCAGTCGCTCTAGTCGTTCTTGATCCATTTTCTGTCGTCGTTTTGCAGACTAGCATTCCCGGGTTTCGGCACCAAAAAATGTTCTAAATTCCACACTAGCTGTGCAAAACAAATGGAGGTCGACTACAGCGTTTCGTTCAAGAACTTTACTGAGAGCATCTTTTTTTCCCTTCTCACATTCGGTCACATATCCTTATTTGCGGGAAAAAACCACGGTAAAAAAATGAGACTTGCAATGCATTATGGGAAACGTAGTTTCACTTGCTCAACTAAGCATATCATAAATAACTTAAATCAGACAATGAAATTAGGCAGTTATGCTTATTAAATGCATCTATATTATTTTCCCTAACTTAAATTTACTAGAACATATAACCTCCAGTACAAATGTCAGCTAAACATATAAAGTTACAACACCAGGTGTGTTGCTTAGACAGGGAACAGCAGCAGGTCTGAGGACTCCCGTGTTTCCCAGTCCCACAAACACGGGTCAAAGCACTCCACCTGCCCCCCGTCCACAAATGGACAGGGTTTTATTCATAACATGCTAGATTAATAGAAGGTCTGCTTTAAACCAGCCAACATTAGCGGCCCTGGCAGCCCCGTTCATTGTAACTTTAGCATGTAGCACTAGGAAGCGCTCTCTGCTCCACGGGGAGGTGGAACCACCACCACAAACTTTAGGCTTCATTCAAACAGAAACTGCATCTCAGGGCGAGCCTCACAGACTAAAGCTATGCTTCAATCATCCCTCTGTTCAGGACCGCCCGACGCCGCTGCTGCTGAGTCAGCCGTGGTGAGAGTCTCGTCCTCTGCAGTGTAGGAATTTTTCAACAAGTCATCATTAATCAATCAGAAGGACCCACAGAGTATATATTGCGCTGTTCAAAATCCGGAGAGGACACCTTCCAGTTGGTTCAAAAGAATTTATTCAGATTAACAGGAAAGAATCCAGAGCTCTGGAGATGGTCTACCCCTATGCTGGAGCCAGCATACGCAGATGCGTCGTCCCTGGCGTTGGGGCAGGAAGTCCAACGCTCTCTCTCTCCAGTTTTTATGTGTTACAGGGAGGTGCTTACGTGATCGCTTCTGCGTGCAAGTGTGTATTTTTGATCTTCATGTCTGTTGCAGGATCTTCTGTCTGACCCCATGCCAGTCCCTTCTGGTCCATCGTGGCCTTGTTGTTGCAGCTGTGAAGATTAAAACCTCTCTCCGATTTACGGCCACGCTCTTATCTTTCACGGCCTCATCCCACCATAGAAATTCTTGTGGACTCTGTTCTGACTTAATTAGCTTGAGAGAGTGATGCTAGCATGAGCTACACTCCCGCTATTCCCTGTTGTGACCTTTTCACCTGTCCACTCTTAAACAGTCTGGTCTGTGCTTCACTGCTGATAGGAAGTGTTTTTCTGTTGTCTTATATCTTGGAACGTCTATCTGTGTTGTCTCCAGTATTTATAAGTTCCTTCCTAGAGTCGCAATGGCTTTTAGTGGGTGTGTACTGATGACTGGGGCGTGGCCAGTAGGACCAACAGCTACAGCTGGCTCCATGCTGGTGTTTGAGCTCTTGACTTACATTGCACGCTTGTTATACTTGGTGGAAAAAACCCTGCATGTTTTGACACTTTGATCGTCCACCAACTAACAATTTGGTCTAGTCTCGTTCTCGTCAGACGATAGAAAGGAAACACTGGTTTTAGACCCAAACCTCAACTCACCCGTTGATTCCTATCTTCACCATCTCAACTGATCTGGTCTGACAATCGTCCCTGGAAGACACAGCAGATCCCTGATCCCTGGTGCCTGGTGCCTGATCCTTGATCCCTGGTGCCGGGCAGGAGGAAGTCCAGATACCAACAAGTGACTTCAACTGCTCAGCCTCGTCCCTGTCAGCAACTTTATACACAACAACGGATTTCATGCTTTGAGACTTTCACAGGAAATGTGTTCCTGTCTCTGAAGGCGCATGCAGCTGCAGCAGGCGTCCGTTCTTGCAGGGTGGGGGGGGGGGGGGGGGGGCGCACTGATTTTTATCCTCACGGGGAGGAGGGGGGGGCAGATCAGCTGTCGGTCATTTACAAGTCAAGAGATTGACTTGATGGTCCATCAACACAGAGCTTCCCTCAGGTCCAGACTCATGGGGGGTATGGCAACCTGCTGGTCATGTGATCAACCTTTGCAACACAAAGCAGAGCACACAGAAGGGAGGAGGAGGAGGAGAGGAAGGTTGTAGTCAAATATTGGTGTTCCCTGAGTTGTGCCTAAAAAAAGAAAGGAAAAATCAGTTCATCTTGACTTCCTTTAAACGGACCAGAGGGGCAGAAATGTTCCTTCAATGCAAAAGAACACTTGAGAACCCACCTGGAGGTTTTTGACGTGCCAACCACCAAACCAGCTCGTTGTGTTTCCTGCTTCCACATGATGATCAATCAGAACCCACTGTGATGGTATGAAACCAGGGGTTGTAGTGGAGCATCCAAGAGCTAAAACCAGAGGCGGGTTGAGGGTGCAATAGAAATGGATTTATTAAACAAGGTGGAAACTGGAAGGTGATGGGTTGTGAGGAGGGCCGGCGTGGTGTGGGCTCGTGGAGGCACTGCGAAGAGAGAGGACAAGCAGAGAGCCGATGAACACGTGGGCAACAGCAACATAAATATGACAATGGCCTCGGCCGGAGTACTCGAAGAAGGAGATCAAGCTTGCTTATTGTAAGTAGTTAGAAGCTTCTTAGAGGGCCAACAAACCACAGAAGACGTGGAATCCACTGGCAAGGGTGAAGCCTCCACGAGCCGGTTTTGTAGGTGGATGATGACGTGATTCCTCCCAGGTGTGCAGCTGCCGGAGCCACGCCCACTCCTCATGCAGCAGGAAGGCAGGAAGTTTATGGGGGAGGAATCCCCACACCCACCTGAGTAAAACTGGAGGGAGTTCAGCGTGTTGATGGATGACGCATCCGCTGTCATGTGACCACTCTGGAGTCTCTTCCTGGATCTGACAACTCCAAACAGATCATAACTCGAGCTGGAAACGATATTATTATTATCATTATTATTATTATGTTTGATTTTGAACATTTACATATTATAAACTATTTCTCATTTTTAAAAATCTTGCAGTGTGTAGATGTGAAAGATGATCTGGGAGCAACTGTTGCTGGGAAAGTCTGTGCAGGACAAGTGTCAGGAAGCATCTTGAACCTCCCCGGTTCCAGAGTTCTGGAACCGGACACTCGGACTGAGGAGGAAACCGACTTCAGTTGCAGGAAAGAAATCACAAAAGAGAGAAGAGAGAGAAAAGAAGTGAGAAACCAGCAGGTTTCAACAATCTAAGACCCTGAACAAGACCGGAATTACTAACCAGCTGTCTGTGGTTGTCATAGCAACACATTCCCTGGTGTTTATAAAACAGAGATGGACCACACACACACACACACACACACACACACACACTCACTCACACTCATACATATACACACATGCACACATATTTACACACATGTACACTTGGACACAAGTATACACGTTTACAAATACATACACACACAGCACCAAATGTCACAACCTTTGACATATTGAGTCTATATGAAACAGCTCAGCAGGCGGCAGTGGCGGCGAGGGGGGGGGGTATTTATAAGTGACCTTTACAGCTGATTAACTTATAGAGCTGCATGTTCTCAGGATGTCACAGGTCAGAGCCCCACTCTCAAGCCCTACTTGGTTTTTTTTTTCTTTTTTTTTTTAACCTGTCCTGTTCAGCAGCAGCATCCATGTTCCTGCTGCCTTGTTGTACTGAAGCAGTTTTACTCTGCATAGGGAGAACCTGATAAACTCCTCCTATTGCTATTTATGTTTAATTTTATTAGGAATGGTGTTGGTTCATTGATGAAGCTACCGGACTGAGGACAGGAGTGGATAGAGAGAGAACACGGACAGGATAGGGAAGACAAGGGGGGGGGGGGGGACAAAAACAACAACAGGAATAGCAGAAGAAAAACAACAACAATAAAAAAACAACAAAAAAACAAAACAAAAACCAAACAAACAAACAAAGAAAAAGTAACAACAACAAAAAGAGAGGAGAAAAGAAAAAAAAGGAAAAAACATTGGTTGCAGAATTTCCGGTGCAGGGTTACCATTTGGTTTAATATAATTTTTAGATAAATGTCTGAGTGTGTGATTATGGGTCAGTTGTGCGCCGCATGCGTGTTTGTGTGTATACGCGTGTGTATTGTCACGACCCGGCTCAGAGATCGTGACATCGAAGGAGGGAGACGCGGAGTCAACGTGACACACAACTAATAATTTATTATTAGTGACGCAAAATCAACACAAGGGAAACCATAACGTACAATGGAGTGTGGTTATCAGTAGTGTCAGTGGTGAGTGCGAGTGTGTGCATGAGTGTACAGGGGGTGTGTGTGTGCGGTGTGATGGATGCAGAGAACTAAACAAGACATAACTTAAGAAACACAACCATCGCTCCGACGTGGGCCAGGAGGAGTGAGCGAGAGCCAGCCGGCCAGGTTGGCCGCCTGCTTCATAGCTGGGAGACACCGCGCCCAGGTGCTCCCAATTAGTCAGCAGCTCCGCCCCATAAAGCTCCAACCTGAGAAGGGAAGGAAGTCACAAATGATGCCACGCCCCCATGCCAGTGACCATGGGGACGTGACACCCACCCCCCCACAAAAACGGGGTCCCAAAAGGAACCCCGACAACAGAGCAAAAAACAAAAACAACTAAAGTGCGCGCCCACAAGCCAGCACGTGTGCCACTACAACTGAACACCGAGGAAAGAACAAATCCACCGACAGAAGGACCAAGAGAGACCCACATAACCAACCAGCCACAAGAGAACCACCACCGATTGTTCTGGAAGCTTGACAAATCCCGAACCAACAACCTACCCCAGCAACCGGTGCACCTGGGAAGCAAATTAAGAGGCAGGAGGAGGCCAGGAGAGAACAGCAAACAGAACACATGAAGACTCCGGAAAGAATCAGGGAACCCTGGACAACGTGTCTGCCACCACATTATCCGACCCTTTCACATGCCGAATGTCCAAGCAGTACGACTGCAGGAAGAGGGACCACCTAATCAGGCGCTGGTTTGGACACTGCAGTGAATGAAGGAAAGTCAGGGGGCTATGATCTGTAAAAACAACCAGCGGAGTGCTGCCGCCTACATAAACATCAAAGTGCTTCAAGGCTAAAATCAGAGCTAGCGCCTCCTTCTCAATAACCGAGTAGTTCATTTGGCATGGAGTAAACTTTTTGGAAAAAAAACTGACAGGCCTCTCTACTCCCAGGTCATCAACCTGCATAAGCACAGCTCCTGCTCCGACGTGACTGGCGTCAACAGACAGCTGGGACGGTCGGTCCAGCCGTGGTGCCGCCAGGACTGGAGCCCTGCAAAGGAGTGTTTTAACCTGTTCAAATGCGTTGTGGCAGGCTGGCGTCCAGACATACTTGGTTTTCTCCTTAAGTAGGTCAGTGAGAGGTGCCACCACTGTGGAGAAATTCCTGCAGAAACCTCTATAATAGCCCACAAGGCCAAGGAACCACATCAGCTCCTTCTTTGACGTTGGAACTGAATATTTCGACACAGCCTCAACCTTTGCACCCACCGGACGCACCTCACCCTGCCCAACCACTCTGCCAAGGTAGGTCACAGTTGCCCTTGCAAACTCACACTTTGCAAGATTAACTGTGAGCCTAGCCTCTGCTAACCGGCTGAACAGCTCACGGACGCGGCCCATGTGAGCTTCCCAGGTGTCAGAGAACACCACAACATCATCTAAATATACGGCGCATCCCTGCATATCACCCACCACACGGTTCATCAGACGTTGAAATGTAGCTGGAGCGTTCCGCAGCCCAAACGGCACTACCGTGTACGAGTATAAACCGTTGGAGTAATAAATGCTGCAATCTCCCGCGCTCGCGGGGAAAGGGGAATTTGCCAATAACCCTTTAGGAGGTCAAACTTGCTGACAAACTTTGCAGCGCCAACCTGGTCAACACAGTCATCCATCCTAGGAAGGGGAAAGGAGTCCGGCTTAGTCACTGAGTTCACCTTCCTAAAATCAGAGCAAAAATGCAGGGTGTTATCTGACTTTGGTACGAGCAGGCATGGAGAGGACCAGCTAGATGAGCAAGGCTCTGCAATACCATTCTCCAGCATATACTTAACCTCGTCTTCAAGTCAATTGCGTTTTTCAAGGTTAACCCGATAAAACCTCTGCCGGATCGGTTTGGCATCCCCCACATCAATATCATGCTCGGCCAGGTGAGTGCGGCTAGGAGTGTTGCCAAACAAAGAAGGGAAACCCTGGATCAGCTGGGTTAGCTCTATCCGGCGTGACTTAGGCAAGTGTGCCAGCAGCCCCCCTAGGTTGCAGAGGGTCTCAGAATTTCTCAACCGGCTGTGCATTAGGGCTTCATCTATGACTTCAGTCCCTGCGTTCCCCTCAACTAACAGCCCGGGAGGAGGCACCCCCGACACGGGACCAACCACGCAAACTGACCGCACCACTGGACCCAATCCTGGCACCACTGGACCCAATCCTGCCACCACTGGGACCGCCCCAGAGTCACGCGCATTGTAGGGCTTCAACAGGTTGACATGGCACAGTTGGGTCGGCCTGCGGCGCTGCGGTGTTGAAATTATATAGTTCTGGTCAGAGATCTTCTTAAGCACCGTATGCGGGCCGCAGAATTTTGCCTGAAATGGAGAGGAAACCAAAGGAAATATGGCCAAATCCTGATCACCCGGGGTAAAGACGCGACGCTCTGTCAGACGATCATACAGACCCTTCATCTTACCCTGGGCTGAGGCCAACTTACTTCTTGCCAGCTCACCAGCAGCATACAGCCTGTGTCTGAACCCATTCACATAATCAAGCAAGTTCTCCGGCGGCTCAGAGTCCCTCCAGCCACTAGACACCGCAGCCAACGGGCCCCTCACCGTGTGCGAGAAAACCAGTTCATTTGGACTGAACCCAGTACTTTCCTGCGTGGCCACTCTCGCCCCCAGCATCAACCATGGCAGACCCTCCTCCCAGTCCCTACCCAGCTCTGTGCAATAGGCACGTAGGGCTGACTTCAGCGTCTGATGGAAGCGCTCCAAAGCCCCCTGACTTTGAGCATGGTAGGCGGAGCTCTGATTATGTTGTATTCGGAGCTGCTTTAAAACCTGAGAAAACAGGCGAGACGAGAAATTAGAACCCTGATCCGACTGCACAACCCTTGGGATACCAAACACGGAGATGAACTGGGAAAGGGCCCGAACAACAGCCCGGGTCGTAATTGTACGCAGAGGATAAGCGGCTGGGTAACGGGTACTCTCACATGACCGTCAAAAGGTAGGCTGGCTGCTCCCAATTAGTCACCAGCCCGCCCGCCGGGGTGAGCCGAAGGCACGCACGCCCAGGACCGCCACCCCCGGACAAAACAATCATACCCTCATCGTTCTCCACACAGGGGCTGAGTACTCCATAAATGCTGATACTCCACTGATCTGTTTACACAGCTGCTGACCCGATACCGGTGAGCGTGTTACGTCATTTCCTGCCTGTAATCCTGTCGCTGTGTTGTTCGACTCTCTCAATCCTCCCTCAGGTGTACTGCTAACTTAATCGCTTTAAGCACCACTGTGTACTACGTTTTGGTGTAATACATAGGTTTCTGTCACTGAAGTCTTTAGCAGGACTTTGCTCTGAAATTCCTCGTTCTATTTGTTATATTTGCCACAGGTCCGCTAGCTCACCTTAGCACACTAGCTATGGCCGCTCTCTCTCTTTCCGCCTCTCCCCCCACCTCTCCCTCCCTCTCCTGCTCCATGTGCCAGATGTTTAGTGACTCCTCTGCCTCCTTTAGTGCTAATGGTACGTGTAATAAGTGTAGTTTGTTTGTTGTAGTCCTGGAGGCGAGGCTTAGTGAGTTAGAGACTCGGCTCCGCACCATGGAAGCTCGCGCTAGTCCTTTACCTTCAGGAGCTTCTCAGTCCACCTCAGCGGGTGCGGAGCCACCTAGCCTAGCCACCGCTAGCAGCTCCCCCGCAGCTCCCCCGCAGCCGGGAACTAGCCAGTCCCGCTGGGTGACATCACGAGGGAAACCTAGACGCAGTGAGCCCGTGTTTGCCCACCAACCCCTTCATGTTTCCAACCGCTTTTCCACACTCAGCGACACACCCGCTGAGAGTGAAACTCTTCATGTCGGCTCTGTTGCTCGCAGCCCCGCTGTGAAGCCGACATCAGTCATTGGCAGCTCTGTTCTCCGCAACGTGAAGGTAGAGACTCCAGCGAGCATAAAGTGCATCCCAGGGGCCAGAGCGGGCGACGTTGAGGCAAATCTAAAGCTGCTGGCAAAACGTAAGGTTAAATACAGTGAGTTTGTGATACATGTCGGCGCTAATGACACCCGGCTTCGCCAGTCGGAATGAACTAAAGTTAACATGGCTTCGGTGTGCAACTAAGCTAAAACAATGTCAGACTCCGTAAGTTTCTCTGGCCCGCTGCCCAATTTAGCGAGTGACAACATGTTTAGCCGCATGCGTTCATTCCATCGCTGGATGTCCAGGTGGTGCTTAGATAACAACGTGGCTTACATAGACAATTGGAGCTCCTCTGGGGAAAGCCTGGTCTGATTGGGAGAGATGGCGTCCATCCTACTTTGGATGGTGCATCTCTCTTATCTAGGAACAGAGGCCAGTTTGTTAGCAATACTAATCCCTGACAAGCAACCAAAGTTCAGACCAGCAGGCGGAGCTGCAGGTTAGCACGCCCTCTGCTGGTTCCTTGGTGTTGTCACCCACCCAGCCTATAGAAACTGTGTCTGCCCCCAGGCTGTATAAGCCTGCACCCAAATCTGGAGGAGTAACTTATAGCAACTTAGTTAAAATTAAAACAACTGCTCCAGCAAACCAACCCAGTAAAACTATTAAATGTGGTTTGCTTAATATTCGATCTCTTGCATCCAAGTCTCTCCTAGTGAACGATTTAATTACTAATTATCAGATTGGTGTATTAGCACTCACTGAAACCTGAGAGTAGCAAGATGAGTGTGTTAGTTTAAATGAATCTTGCCCTCCTGGTTACATTCACTACCATGTACCTCGCACCACTGGCAGAGGAGGAGGAGCTGCAATCTATCAGTCAAATTTGCTCATTAACCCTCCACCTAATTGTTCATTAACTCATTTGAGAGCCTGTCAGCTTCTCCCTCCCAGACTGGAAAGCAGAGAAACCACTCTTACTTGCTGGGGTGTACCGTCCTCCTGCACCTTATTCTGAGTTCTTAGAAGAACTCCCTGACTTTCTGTCTAACTTGGCATTGAACTCAGACAAAGTCATTCTAGTGGGTGACTTGAACATCCTTGTGGACGTCAATGATGATTCTCTGGCCACTGCGTTTAAGTCGCTTCTTGATTCTGTTGGCTTCTGTCAGAGGGTAAACAAACCCACTCACACTTTTAATCACATCCTTGATTTAGTACTCACTTATGGAATAGAAGCTGACCTCATCACGGTTCTTCCTCAGAACCCTGTCTTGTCTGATCACTCCTTAATTACATTTGAATTTACTTTAACAAATTATATCCTACCTGGGAAAAAGTCCTGCTTCAGTAGAAGTCTATCTGACACTGCTGTTTCTAGATTTAGGAGCTTATTCCAGCAGAGCTTGCTGCCACACCTTGTAGTGATATAATGGGCAGTTATGCTGATTTCACCCCCTCGCAGGTAGACTATCTTGTGGACAGCACTGCAGCAGCAGTCCTTGGGACACTTGATGCCGTCGCTCCCCTGAAGAAGAAGGTTATCAACCAGAAAAGAATAGTTCCCTGGTACAGCCCAGAGCTGCGTGCCTTAAAACAGAAGACCAGACAACTGGAAAGGAAGACACATTCCAGCCAGCACGAGGAAGTCCACCAAGCCTGGAAGGAGAGTTTATTAATATATAAAAAAGAACTCCGTAATGCCAGAAGCGCTTACTACTCGTCCCTGATAGAAAAGAATAAGAACAACCCCAGGTTCCTCTTCAGCACCGTGGGCAGGCTCACCAAGAACCATAGTGCTGTTGAGCCATGCATCCCCCCAACTCTCAGCAGTAACGACTTCCTGTCTTTCTTTACTGAAAAGATTGTGAATATTAGAACAAAGATTGCCAGTAATGGAGGACAGACTACAGTCCCCATAGAAACACCTCCCAGACTTGGTGCTCACTTGGACAGCTTCTCCCCCATCGACCTGTCAGAATTAACTTCTGCAGTCACTTCCTCCAAGTCAGCCACTTGTCTGCTGGATCCCATCCCAACAAGCCTACTTAAGGATGCCTTCCCTCTAGTTAACACGTCCATATTAAACCAAATTAATCTTTCCTTAGTCACAGGTTATGAGCCACAGGCCTTTAAGGTGGCTGTCATTAACCCTTTACTTAAAAAACCTTCTCTTGACCCAGATGTGTTAGCCAACTACAGGCTGATATCCAACTTCCCTACATCTCCAAGATCCTTGAGAAGGTTGTCCTGGAGCAGCTACATGAACATCTGCACAGCAACGAGCTCTTTGAAGCCTTCCAGTCTGGATTCAGGGAACACCATAGCACTGAAACAGCACTGGTCAGAGTCTCTAATGATCTTCTTATAGCTTCAGACAGAGGTCTTGTCTCTGCGCTTGTCCTTTTGGACCTCAGTGCTGCATTTGACACCATCGACCACAGCATCCTGCTACAGAGACTAGACCATGACATTGGGATTAAAGGAACTGCCCTAAAATGGTTTAAGTCCTACTTATCTGACAGGTTTCAGTTTGTTAATGTTAATAATTACCATTCAGAGTACAGCAGAGTTACATATGGTGTACCACAGGGTTCAGTTTTAGGACCGATTCTCTTCACTCTTTACATGCTCCCATTAGGTGACATAATCTGGAAGCACTCAAGCAACTTCCACTGTTATGCAGATGACACACAACTTTACTGGTCGATGGAGCCAGACGACACAAGCCAGTTTACTAATCTGCTAGACTGCCTGAAAGACATTAAATCCTGGATGTCCTCTAACTTCTTAATGCTCAATTCAGATAAAACTGAGGTAATCATTTTTGGACCTAAACACCACGCTCTTGAATCGGATCTCTACTCTAGATGGCATCACCCTAACTTCGAGTACAACTGCCAGGAACCTTGGGGTCATTTTTGACCAGGACCTTTCCTTCAGCTCCCACATAAAGCATGTGACCAGGACCGCCTTCTTCCATCTGCGAAGTATCGCTAAGATTAGGAATATCCTTTCCCTGAGTGATGCTGAAAAACTGGTGCATGCATTTATCACTTCTAGGCTGGACCACTGCAACTCTCTCCTGTCAGGATGTCCTAAATACTCTCTAAAGAGTCTCCAGCTGGTCCAGAACGCTGCAGCGAGGGTTTTGACGGGAGTTAAGAAGAGAGAACACATCTCTCCACTTTAGCTTCTCTCCACTGGCTTCCTGTAGGATCTAGAATCGACTTCAAAGTCCTTCTGCTGACTCATAAGGCTCTCAATGATGAAGCTCCATCCTCTCTGAAAGAACTCATTAGTCCCTACTGTCCGACCAGAGCACTCCGCTCCCAGAATGCAGTTCTGTTAGTGACTCCCAGTATCAATAAAAACAGACTGGGAGGTAGAGCCTTCAGGTACCGGGCTCCTCTACTGTGGAACCAGCTCTCTCCATGGGTCAGAGAGGCAGACACTTTAACTACGTTTAAGTCCAGGCTTAAGACCTTCCTCTATGACAGAGCCTTCAGTTAGGACTGGTTCAGGTAGCTCTGAACCATTGATAGCTATGCTGCTACAGGCTTAGACTGCTGGGGGACACATCAGTTTACATGGAGCCCTTCCCTCCTCTCCCCTCCTCTCCTCTCCTCTCCCCCTCTCTCCTCCTATCCTCCCTGCACATTTTTGGAACTGTCACTACCACTACTTGTTGCACTTTGTAGTTTGGCCTTGGTGTCTCGCAGTCTCTCTGTGTTTCCACAGATCCACCAGAGCCCCAACCGCCGCCTGCATCGTCCCCCCATCCCCCCCTCTTATTCCCTACTGTTACACCGGCCTGCGCTCCCCTTCCATGAACCAGTCTACCATCCAGTCCCCCATCAAGCTGGCTTGCTCTCCCTGCCTCCCCTACCAGAAGCTTCCTTCTTCAACTGTTATTAACATTTCCATGTTTCCTCCATTCTGTGTTATAAATTGTTTTCTTCTCTGTACCAACATCTCCTGCACGTCTGTCCCTCCTGGTGAGGGATCCTCCTCCCCTCCTCACCCTGAGGTTTCTCCCATTTTTCCCTGTTAAAGGTTTTCTATGGAGTTTCTCCTCAGTCGATGTGAGGGTCTGAGGGCAGAGGATGTTGTTATGATGCCATGAAGCCTGGAGACAAACTACAAATTAAATTGCCTTGCCTTGCCTTGCCTTGATACGGTCCAGGTCTCAAGCCCTACTTTGGACTGACAGGCAGCGGCGGTCAGACAGCGGCGGCCGCTGAGGACTCGTGGCTCACACGTTTATCAGTGACTGTTGTAGCGTAGTGAGTGAAACGCTCGCCATTCACTGAGAGCAGAAAACTCTCATCCTCTCATAGTCACACATTCACCGACATCTACTTCAGCTCAAATGTTTCAGTGCTTCTCAAGGCCAAGGTGGAATATCAGCTCATTTCTCTAAAGTGCCTGTGGAATGTACACAGCAGGAGTAATGCAGTTCTGTTTCAGCGGTCTTACAGGTGTAATACTGTTATGTATGCAGATGTATATACATGGACACACACACACACACACACACACACACACACACACATATATATATATATTTATATGTATAAAACTTCAGAGGACCACAAATGTCTTCGTCACCCCCATCATCTGCACCACCTTCATCATCTTTATCTTCTTCGTTGTCTCCATCTAAGAGCCTTCCTGGCAGACGGCGAGCACGGCGTCCTTGTCTTTGTCCTCTGGTGGAGGAGCAGAGAGGATGCTGGGATACCTGGCGGGAGACCAACTGGCGCTGAGTTTAGATCTTTCATTCATAATTCATCCACTTCCTGGTTTATTACATCACAGCTTCGTCCACTGTTAAACATAACCAGGCATTTGACACAGGGTTTTATCACAGAGTCAAGGAACCAAAGCAGAGGAATTATGGGTTTGGATGATAAATTTGAATACGAAAATTTTATCTATTTTGTCAGTTTTAAAAATGTATATTATTATTATTATTATTATTATTATTGTATTGCTCATCTTATTCATTTGTCTATGAACTGACTGTTTCATTCATTTATTGTCATGACATCATCATTTTCATTTCAACACTAGAGTGAGAGCTCGTTTTTATCATTATGTTTCATATATTGATGTTAAACGGTGGGTACCTACTAAACATTGGACGTCAGATAGACCTGCAGACCATGTCGATATTGGGTCGGTCAGTCCATGACCAGTTCTGGACATCTATTCGTCATCCAAACAAGGTCCGCATTTGGACGTCATATTGACGTTCAACATTTGACCTTCGAACTGGGTACATTTTTGGACGCCAATTTGACATGACAGGCAACACACAGCATGGCAAAAACATTGATGTACATTCATGTACTGGTCAATATTAAGCGCGGCCCGGTGCAGCAGTGGTCCTCACTGTGGCCCCCCAGCAAGAAGGTTGTGGGTGGAGCCCCGGCTGCAGCACGGGGTCTTTCTGGGTGAGTCTCCATGTTCTCCCTGTTCCTGCTGGGTTCTCTCTGGTACTCCAGCTTCCTCCACAGTCCAAAGACATCAAGAGGGACCAGGTTAATCCAGACTCTAAATTGACCGTAGGCGTGGCTGGGAGAGCCAATGGTTGTCTGTCTCTATGTGTTGGCCCTGCCATGGACAGGTGACCTGTCCAGGGGGAAGGCTGCTGGGATAGGCTCCACCTTCTCCCTCTTCTCCTGTTGAGGGTGGTGGGGGTGGAGCCTATCCCAGCAGCCTTCCCCCTGGACAGGTCACCAGTCCATGGCAGGGCCAACACATAGAGACAGACAACCATTGGCTCTCCCAGTCACGCGTCAGGGAGGGTTCCAGCTTCGCCTGCCGAACGTCTCTCGACCTACTGCTGCCACCAACAAACCCGTCTATTTCACAGTTAAACAAACTCAACTCTTCTTTTCTGCCCCCCCCCACAGGAACAAACCCTGGACCGTGAATGGAACCTGAGAACAGAGAAAAACACCTTCACCTGAAATCCAGGTAGACCGATAAAGTTTCTGCTCATTTCCTCTCTGTGGATTCATTTGGCATCATGGACTGTTAGATCAAGATAAAAGCAGGTGATAATCATCAGAGGTTGTTTGGAGCTCTTCCTCCACTGATCTGGTGGACTGGACCCTGAGGACCGATGTGTTTAGATTCGCGAAGCCTGATGTGAGCTCTGATGAGGCTTCAGAGGTGTTCTGGTGTCAGCAGGGAGCCGAGCGGCGGGCGACACTGTCAGCATAAAACAAGGAGGATCGATTGAACCGCTTGCGAGTGTGCGATCAATCATCTGGTCATTTACTGGCAAGCATTTTGTGTCTGTGTTTCTGAGTGTGTGTGAATCTGAGAGAGGTCTTAACATGAACTCAACACGTATGTTGTGTTTGTGGCGCCTTCATCACGGAGTGTGTGCTGATCCTTCCTCACCTGAAGAAACTCAGTGGCAGCAGGCAGTGCTAGAGGACTGAAGCCCTCATCGGGTCCTGGACCGAGCTTCACCAGTGTTTCACTAGGAGAGAAATGTAGCTGATGTTACTATGGTGACCACATTTTCCTGTTTCCAGGGGGAATCATCAGTGTCCCAGAGCTTTTACAACGCCCACCTACCAAGGAGCAGCCTCCAGTGTTAGCCAGTGTGACTCGTAACGGAGGGATACCAGTAAGGGCCAGTGCACACGGATAGGGTCAGCATTTCCAAGCCAGCAAATGCTCACTCCGACCAGAGCCAGGAGTTGCCAGGTTCTACACTCGGTGGAGGAATGCAGTGCATCACTGCCATGACAGTTGTGTGGCTCACACAGGCAGATTTTCAGTGTTGAACAACATTCTAACCATCACACAATGCTCTCAGCAAGACAGTGACAGAAACTGTGCAGGTCTTGCTCATTTCAAACGGGACTAATGTTTCCATGGTAACAGGTGAACTGGTTTCCCAAAGCTCCATTCCTGGGCCTCTTCTCTTCAACATCTACATGCTTCCACTGGCTCAGATTATGGAAAGCAACAAAACGAGTTACCGTAACTGTGCAGAAGACACACAAATCTACACACCTGAATCATCGGACCGTTTATTGTCCCAGACAAAGACTGAGCATTGGCAATGCACCAGAATTTTCTGCACTGAAACAAAGTCAAAACTGAGGTGAGTGTCTCAAGTCAGCATCTCGCTTCAGTCAGTACAGTTGAAGAACACAGGTCCAGCCAGGAATCTGGGCGAATACCAACAGCCACATGAACACAATTGTAAAGTTGACCTGCTGTCGCCTTCAAATATCCCAGCCGCAACAAACCAGCTGACTGACGAGCAACAAAAAACAAACTCACTCCTGTCAGCTCCTGGGCTGTCAGGGTTCAGCCTCATAACTGAGGTGAAGAGCAACTGACTCTGGATCAGTATTGGACAAATTGAAAGGGAAACTGTGCAGGACGTTCATCATGTTTGAAACTTTATCATATTAGCAAAGTGACGCTAACGGTGGAGATGTAACTCCACCATCTCCTCTTCCTCACCAGCTCTTTATGACCTGAAACATGAAACGTTGATCAGTTTGGAACAAAATCGATCAGCATTCTAATGATGTCACTATTTATTAGTGTTCTACTTTTAATTAATGCAATTGAACAACAGCTGACCGCTGGAGAGGTCTGCTCTTTTGTCTTTTGTCCTCTTCTGTCCCCTCACAGACAGACAGCAGAGCCAACCAGCTGTAAAATCACGCACGCACACACACACACACACACACACACACACACACACACACACACACACACACACACACACACAGAGCTATAAATAGAACATGTTTGTCTTGGGATGCATTTCTCCTTCTTGTCAGCTCTTCCCTTCATTCCTCTCCTTCCCTTCCCCCTCTTCTTGTTTCCTTGTATTCCAGCCAGAATACTGATGGACCTGCATGTCTCTCGCCTTCATCCCTCCTTCTTCTCCTCTTTCTCTCCATCTCAGTTTTTTCATGTGAAGCTCATAATTCTCTCTCAGCTTGAAGTATTTGTCCTCATCTTTCAGCATGACTCATAGACTTATACCCTCCTCTTCCTCCCCCTCATCCCTCCATCCCTTTGCTCTCTCGGGCAGTTTTTATAAATGGAAGGCATCCGCCCTCCTCAGGTCCATCTTCCTTCATCTTCTTCCAACTTTTTCCCTCCTAATATTCATCTTTCCCTAAACTTCCAGGCAGAACTTCATAGTGAACTGATGTGCTTGCAGGGTCCTGGTCCATCTATGTGGGTCAGAAGGGTGGGGGTTAGATTGAGGGTTAGGGTTAGGGTGAGGACAATGGAACAGGACTGAGGAGGGTGAGGACAGGGGAACAGGACTGAGGAGGCCCTGGTTCCTGCTTCCAGGGTTCAAGAATGACCCTGACCCTAACCCTCAAGGATGACTAAGGAAGACTCAAGGATGACTCAGGATGACTCAAGGAAGACTCAGGAAGACTCAATGATGACTCAAGGATGACTCCGTGATGACTCAATGATGACTACATGATGACTCAGGAAGACTCAAGGATGATTCGAGGATGACTAAGGAAGACTCAATGATGACTCAAGGATGACTCCGTGATGACTCAATGATGACTCCGTGAAGACTCAAGGATGACTCAAGGATGATTCGAGGATGACTCAGGAAGACTCAATGATGACTCCGTGATGACTCCGTGATGACTCAAAGATGACTCAATGATGACTCCGTGAAGACTCAAGGATGACTCAAGGATGACTCAAAGATGACTCAATGATGACTCAAGGATGACTCAAGGATGACTCAGGAAGACTCAAGGATGACTCAGGATGATTCAATGAAGACTCAGTGATGACTCAAGGATGACTCAGGAAGACTCAAGGATGACTCAAAGATGACTAAGGATGACTCAAGGATGATGAAAGGATGACTAAATGATGACTCCGTGATGACTCAAGTATGACTCAGGAAGACTCAAGGATGACTAAGGATGACTCAAGGATGACTCAAGGATGACTCAGGAAGACTCAAGGATGACTCAAGGATCATTGTGACCTTCATGGCACCTTCACACCTTCATCCCCTCACAATGGAGGACTTTGTCCAGCTTGCACTTTATAAAGTGGTATTTCATTCAACTGTTAGCTTCCTGCTAACCACCACAGTGAGCAGGGCATGCAAGAAGAAGTAGCAGTGACAGAATGCTGGTCATCACATGACTGCAGGAGGAGCAACAACATGGCAGCTTTGTGGAGGTGGAGCTTAAGTGTCAGGTGTTACTTAGAGTCCATTTTCTTCTGGTTGTTTTGCTTCCTGGAGTCTTGACATATACAGCATGTCAATTCTTTTTAGATATTAACTAGAAGCAGAATCTTCCAGACTACCACATAATCACCATATTTGGAACAGAAGAGCTGCAGCGCAGCTTTTGATTGATCAATTGTTATTCTATAAGGCATTAAGACAAACTGAGCTCCGAATTCCCAGAATTCTCCTTATTAAATCACAGATGTCCTTTCTGCCATAAATGGTCAAAACATGGCAGTGAACCCTGATATTTAAGTGTCTGAAACCAGGAAATGAAACAAATCAATTAATAAAAATAATAAGAAGAATAACACATTTTATTTGTAAGTGCACTTTCCATCTCAGAGAAATCTCAAAGTGCTAATCAATTGTGGGAACGGCAGCTGATTCACTTTCTCTCAGGTCTCTCTTGATACTGAATAGTTTTGTGTGTAAGTTATGAATCTGTTTTAGTGTCTTTCCTGCAAAAATCCTCCTCATGATTCCATCATTCATTGCTAATTTCTGTGTGAAAATAAACAAATATGAAAGAAAATTAATTCAGTATTTTTGGAAATGACTGGATATTCGCGCTCACAGGTGTGGCCTCCCCTCCTGCACCTGTCCACTCTTTTAATTCATATTCCTTACGACACATTGAGCAGGAGAGCACACACACACAGTCAAGCAGATAGTATATGTGTGACAGTGTGACAGGAACTCAAGAGTGTGTGACGGCAGAGGGAGACGGAGACACACACACACACACACACACACACACTCTCCGCCTCTCGGTAGCAGGGAGAGCAGCAGCGCAGCGAGGACGGAGGCAGGGAGGAGCGGAGGCAGAGGACGAGGAAGAGGGACGACGGAGACATCCGGGGGGATGGACGGTGCTTCCCCGCGCTGATTGAGCCTCGCTAAGACGACATGGGCTGCATTGGGTCACGGACGATCGGTAAGAACACGCGCGCTCGAGCTGCTTCACGGTCCAATTTGCCATGTGGATGCCTAGAGAGAGAGAGAGAGAGAGAGAGAGAGAGAGAGAGAGAGAGAGAGAGAGAGAGAGAGAGAGAGAGAAGGGTGGAGATGTGAAGAACGAGGGCAGAAGAAGAGAAGAACTGATGAAGCTGTAAGAGTTCTATAATCATCCTGCAGGCAGGTGCAGGGACACCGTCTGCTGTAGGGTGTGTGACAGTTTACTACAGTAGCCCAGTGTATGTGTGTGTGTGTGTGTGTGTGGACAGAAAGGCAGCAGCAGGATGTAAGCAGAATAAGATCCAGTTTGACGTTTTCACCTCCACATGGATGAAACCAACCCCCCCCCCCCCCCACACACACACACACACACCATCGCCGCTGCCGCCGCCTTGACATAAAACTAAGGTCATTGCATGCTGGGTGTCTCACCCCCACTTCCTGTCTCCTCCCTCCTTCGTCCCTCCTTCCTCACCTCTCTTGTCTTGCTGTGCGTCATACAGCAACGTAATAAACGGAAGACGCAGGCAGTGCACCCCAGGATACACACACACACAGACACACAGACACACATACACACACACACACACACTCATGGGCAGGAAGCATGACTCCAGCAGGATGAGTCAGAACTGGCTGGTTAACTCAGGTGTGAATGCAGCACATGTAGGTCAAACACACACACGCACTCAGACACACACGCACACAGAGACACACGCACACACACTTTGTGATATTACACTTGTTTTTGTAATGAAACCAAATCCGTGACACTAAATTTGGGCGTGTGAGTGTTTAAACTAGAAGCCATCACGCGTCAGGCTTGAGGTGATAAAAGAGAACATCTAGAATCCACAAACCCACTGCTTGTAAAGGTCATGTTTGCGTTGATGCTGGAACCTGTGAGTCACTGCAGCTGATCTGATCCACTGTTACATTTGTTGGCTTGTTGTCTTGTGGAAACACAGAAAGCAGAAATTTACTCTTTGAACAGTTTGTCATCATGATGTCATAACGCCAACTCTGCTTCAGTTTAAATCCCAGCAGCAGTGGCCAGCAGGAGGCTGTGATGGTCGTAGCAGGTTTGACACAACACGACGGCAGGAGTTTTAAAGTGGTCTTCAAGTTTTCTGATATGATTTGGGAAGCAGCAGATGTGAAGACGAGGCTGAGGGAAACATCAGCTTTACTGGCCAGATGGCCATTGACAGGTTGGCCACTAGCTTTGGAGTGAATGATGCCAAGGTGGAGAGGGGTGTTATGGGTAATCTTATATGGAAAAGCATGACATGTTCCTCCATGACTGTGCATGGCTGCTCTCACAATCACGATGAACACAACAACCCCTCAGAGTCTCAGCAGCTCCTTCGGGACAACAAACCAAGGGGACTAAAATAGTTAGGAGGTAGGAGGAGTTTGACCTTTGATTGTCCTTGAGATGGGGGGACGAGGAGGGGTGGCGATTGTTGGTGAAGATGAGCAAGAAACCCCGCATCCTTTATGTTGGGTGTCAGAAGTTGATCAAAACAGATTCTGTTAGCTGCGTACGTGACACTTTTATTGAGATCCAGATTCCTGATAAATGTGTGCAGCAGAACTCTGAGGAGACACAGACGCTCCTTGGTTCCCTCAGCAGCTGTCTGACGGGTCACTGATGAGCAGAAATGAACCTTTCCATTGTGTCGGAACGACAGAAGCATCACATGTTTATCAATGCAGTAAAAGCACATCACATCGCTGGAAGGAGGAAGGCTGGAATGCGTCCTTGATGAGGGACGCAGAGCTACTCCTGGTCTAATGAGGCGAGGCACAGAAACCCGGTCAGGGTCTCACTGGAGGCAAATGTTTCAGCCAGAATAGGCAACATGCCCTCCTGGTAGCCACTGCTCATCCACATCTCTGCACTTCTGTGTGAGACACGCCCCGTCGGACCACAACCAGAACCAATGGTGGGAGCCAGAGTAAGGGCGGGTCTGCTGCGCCCGCTCATGACGTAAAGAACCACATAGCCATTTCTCCGACGGGTAAGAGGACCGTGACCCTCCGGGAGGGAAGCAGAAACTCGGCCTGTTAAACATTTCTCCCTCATGTTCCTTTTGAGCAACTTTTATCAGTGTGTTGAGTGAGAATGAGAACGTCTTCTGCTAAAAATAGATCTAGGGTAAAAGAAGAAGGGGGGGGGGTCAATGAGAGTCAGCGCAAATGGGGGGTTACAGTACATGTGGGTCAACACTGCTCTCTCTCCCTGATCCCTCATTTGTCTTTTTGTGAGAGAATCTGGCCAGACGAGAGGAAGATTGTTGGTCAGAAGTGTCGGGTTGTGTGAGAGTTGGATGACAGCTGGGATTCTGCTGCATCATGCTGGTCTCGTCCTGCCGGCTCATATCCGGTTCCTGGCACAACATCAGCACCTGCTGCTGCACTCAGTCGTGGTTACAGTGCATGATGTTCGGGGGTTCCACCGCAACAGCAGGACAAACGTGTCTCCATCTGTCTTCAGGGCGACTATTTACACACCTGCGAGTCAAAGTGTCAGCGATCACAGAGACCAGGATTGAGGACTCTGAGGTCGGTTCACAATGGGGACTCGAAAAACCCTTGCAGGCATGTAATGCTCCACCCCCTGATCGCCCCCCTCACTATCCAACAGCGTGCTGATGCACTCGAGAGATGAGCTTGTGACCAAAGTAGTTTTACTGGCTGTGATCAAGTGACTCCTCTGTTCTTGCTCTGCTGTGCCATTTGGAGGTTGAGCCGAGGGCCGTTTGTCAGGTTAACGAAGTCAGAGACGACCAACATGGAGCTGCAGACACATGTTCGCGAAGTGGTGGAGGATTTTCTGTGTAGTAGTTCAGGTGTCTTGTTGTGGACAAATGTCCCCATTAGACGTCCCCTCTGAGGGGACACATGAACATCCTGGTGCCCTGAAGCTCTTATTTAGAAGGTTTCCTGCTTCAGTATCTGATATTAGCTTTTCAGCACTAATGCTACATGCTACGAATGCTTACATGGTGTATCAGACAATAATGTGTGAGTAGGTTATAATGATCAGCTTTCAGATGTAAACATTTGCATGTCATGTAAACAACACATGTCATGTGATCCATCCATCCTTGTTTTGGCTTTATCAGCTGACAGGAAACAGCTCTAAACAGCACACACCGTCTGTCTCTCTCTGGGTGGGTTTGTCTCTCTCTCTGGGTGGGTTTGTCTCCCTGGGTTGGTCTGTCTCTCTCGGGGTCAGTCCTAATGTATGAAGACAAGATGGCTGCAGCTACCCAGCAAAGCCTGGATTTTAGTCCTAAGGAGGGATTCAAGGTGAGCTCATAGATGCTGTCTGTCTATCTCTATGTAGCAGGGAGAGCTGCCCGTCTACGTTCATTGTACTTGTGTCATGATATGTAGAAAGTATATGTAGAAAATGGGGTCTCATTGCTGACGTCATCTCTACACGTGAATCAAGCGAACTTTCATCTGCTGCTGCGTTGCTACATTTGAATGATGGAACCAGGCACAGAGTAATTAAGGGAGGTTCAAGAGTAGATCCCTGGGGAATACCACGCCATTTTAATGGGCTCAGACACACAGTTCCCCATAACGACAAAGAAGTCTCTGTTCTGTTAGAGAGATGGCATCAAATGCAGCGCTGAAGTCCAACAGGAGTAAAGCTGTCACTTTTCCACAGTCCATGGTTGAACGGCCATCAAACCTTCCGTATGGCTGTTTCAGTGCTACGAAGGCATCTGTAGTATAACTAAAAGTGGTTAAGAATGTTGTTGGAAGTAAAGAAGAAAGGAAGAAAGTAGTAAGGAAATAGTTACTTGCAAGAAAACCACCAACTTAAGGAAGGCAGATTTGATATGGGCCTGTAGCTTCTCATTTTTGGGGCATTTAAGTTGGCCTTCGAATCAGAAGAGGCCTCATAAGTTTTGAGAACCCTTAGCTTTGTTTACCTCCACATCCAACATTCTGTTTTTGGTGCTTTTCTATTTACAGAGATGACTTTGATAGTGGGAGGTGCCATCACATCCAGGATTTTTGTAACCTTAGAAACACAATCATCCCCAGGTCGGGAGGAGGCCTGAGTGATGAACCAGACGGCAGTAACTGGGTAACAGTCCAGTCAGAGCCCAGCGTCGGTGACCTGACTGCTGCTCAAGCAGGTGTACAATCTCCCTCTTTCTCTTAATCTACTGTCAATGTGGTTTCCCAACAGAAACCTACACACACACACACACACACACACACACACACACACACACACACACATACACACACAACACACACACACACACACACACACACACACACACACACACACACACACAGATACAGGGATGGATGAAGGTATTACCCCGACAGTGAGCAGAACTCCCTCAGTGTTCAGTGTTGGTGCAGAGGTGAGTCAGACGTCACTTTGGATCACTGTCACTGCCCACACACACACACACACACACACACACACACACACACACACACACACACACACACACCTGGAGTGATAGCAGCAGACAGGCGAGGGTCAGTCAGAGAGAACTGTCAGGGCCGATTGATGCAGCGTCACACAGTACCAACCTTCCTCAGACCCACTCTTTGTGTGTGTGTGTGTGCGTGTGTGTTTTTGTGCAGTCCTTGAATAAAACATTCTGTTTTCTGCAAGGCTGGTCACCTTTAAGTTTCTGGTTCTGTTACCAAGGTTACGGTCCTGCTACCTGCAGCTTTATCAGTTTTTCCAGAAGTTTTATGCGATGATGCAGAAGTTCAAATAGACAGCAGCAGGTTCTCGCTCTTCTTCCCTGAAATACAACTGAACTAATAGCACAACAAGATATGGAGAGGGAGGGAGACAGAGAGGGAGAGGGAGACAGAGAGGGAGAGGGAGGACGAGATGGAGAGAGAGGGAGGGGGAGGGGGCGATGGAGAGAAGGAGGGTGGAGATGGAGAGAGAGGGAGAGGGAGGGAGTGAGTTGATTAATGAGCTCCAGGTGTCTCGATACCAGGAAGTGACAGAAGGAAACGATCAGTGCGTTGCTTGAAGAGTCAAAGAGCAACTCAGTGACTCAGTCAGGTTGAGGGGTGGTCGTGGACATGGGATTTGACGACGGTGGCTCGTTCTAGACCAACAGGTGAGTTAGCTTCGCCAGTGCTGGAGCTGGTGCCGGTCCAACGGGCTGCTATGTGGACGGATGGCAGCACCGTCCCGTGTGTGTCTGCGGAAGCGTTTTGTAGATGGATGCCACCGAAAACGGCACAGTAGATGGACCCCTCGTTTCTGCTGCTCTTCTGTTAGTGTGTGAGTTCACTGCAGAGACTCGGCTGCACAAACACTTGTGACCTTTTCCCGAAAGGTCAGCAGCCTCATACGTTCTCTAGCAACCTCGCAGGCTTCAAGCTGCATATTTCACTGGCTAACAAGCAAACAAAACATGGCCAGCTCACATCTAATTCATAATCACACTCACAATCCCATTAATTACCAAGTGAAATGACACAGATTTGCATCTAGTGTAGCACTGTTTTACCAATTAACCTGAACGGACATGCAGAGAGCAAACGAGGAGCACCAAGTAGTGGAATAATCCTGTCCTGCAGCACAGATAAGACACTTCCTGTTTGGCTTAATTAAATAAAATCTGTGACAATCACTTCAACATCCATTTCCAGGAAAAGAGGAAGTCATATGATTTTCATCGGTAAATGTTAAAAGATGAGCTTCAGGTTAATTAATGGCCTTCAACATTAAATTCATCCTCAAACTTCTAAATCCTGTTGGACCCTGATGTCCACAACTGGAGGTGAACCATGGACCATTGGCATGGGGGGGCGGGGGGCACCAGGAATAAGGCTAAAACTGCAAACACATGATGATTCCCTGCCTCCACAGCTCCACCTGCTGGCTGCTGTTACATGCTCTGACAGTGACTCTGGTGCTAAGGGGCCCACATGAACCCCCCCTCATGATCCCTCACGATGCTTCAGGATGAGCAGTTTGTTTGGTGTGGAGGGGACGTCAAATAGCAACAGAGTGGGAGTGCTGGAATTCCAACTTGTACATCCTGTTTTACATCTCCTAGTTGGAAGTGTGAGGACGAACAGTTCAGTTGGTCCAGGTTTTACTTGAATTTAAAAGTTTCTGTTGGCGTTTATCTGTGTTTTAGCAGGGTTACACAAAAAAACTACAGGTCTCAAACCCGATAGAGAGGTAGCGTGAGGAAGAAGCGTTCCATGTTGTAGGCCTGGGATGAGTGCTGGCGTGAGCTCCCTCCTCTGGGATATGAAATGTACCTTCGCACGAACTACACATCAGACACTACATACTCTGTGTCTGTTGAGGTGTGATGTTGATGCTATGCCTATAATATCAATAATAATTACAATTATTATTGATATTATATTAACTGGCTTTTAACTGGGACCTGGAGTGCCCTATTTTGTTTCACCTTGTGACATAATGTGTGGTATGACAGTAAATAACCCTTGATATCCATCCATCCACCCACCCAGAAAGACCCCGTGCTGCAGCCGGGGCTCCACCCACAACCTTCTTGCTGGGGGGCCACCGTGAGGACCACTGCTCCACCGGGCCTCCCTGGATGTGAAAAAAAAACGAAACAAAAAAACTGAAATATCTGCACAGCCGCTTACATCCCCTTGTTCTTCTAATGACTGGGATTTTTCTGAAATCTTGAATAACAATCAGTCTGGAGCTCAAAATTTAATTTCACTATATATCATTAATATATGGTAATACATGGTTTAAATTATTTTCTTAAATGTCATGCTTGATTTAGATTCTTGAGTTTCTTTCCTCAGATTGTTCCATAACCTGATTCCTTTCACAGAAACAACATCCCATTATTTTAGTTTTCCTTTGGAAATTTTTGTTCCTTTGAAATGATGATAATATAATTGTTTGAGGAACGTGGACAGGCTGCACGGTGGAGCAGTGGTCAGCACTGTGGCCTCACAGCAAGAAGGTTCCGGGTTTGAGTCCCAGCTCGGGCGCAGGATCTCTCTGTGTGAGTGTCCATGTTCTCCTTGTTCCTGCTGGGTTCTCTCTGGTACTCCAGCTTCCTCCACAGTCCAAAGACATCAATTGGGGCCGAGGATGATTGATTCTCTAAATTGACCCTGAGTGTGAATGGTTGTTCGTCTCTGTGTGTTGGCCCTGCGATGGACTGGCGACCTGTCCAGGGTGAACCCCTCCTCTCGCCCGTAGATGCTGGGATAGGCTCCACCCCCCGTGACCCTTACTAGTAAGGACTAAGCGGAAGATGATGATGGATGGATGGAACGTGGACATCAGGCGTCTCTTGACTGAGGTGGAACACTGGTCCATCTTTGAGACATTGTAACTAGATCTTGAAGTACATTTGATCAAAGGAATTTCAATGTTCTCTCAACACACTTATGATATTTCTGTTTGTTTTCTTTGGAACCTGACAGGTTGGCCAGAACCCTCTGACAGGTTGCAAAGTATGGACACCCTCATCACTTTCAGTTGTGTGTGTTGACGCCAACCAGCCACATGAGCACAGGGAATGTCTCTCAGTGTTGATGTGGAGAACGTGTCAAAGGTTGCATCAAGAAATGCCACTGTGGGTGGTGGCAATAGGAAGTGGAGAGCTCTCGAAGACCTCCATCGAGGCACCTGTGTTCTATCATCCCACCTCAGACAAACATGGCTAAGGAGGAAAGGTTGGCTCCTCCCACTACTTTTCCTTCTTCAGTATGTTACAAACACGCAGGATGACCTGCAGCTCTGATAGGTTGGCTTCTGTAGTGCTTCTGGTTCTCAGTTGTTGGACCTGATTCAGCTCTCAGTGTTAATGAAAGTCATGCAGCTTTAGTCATGACTGGCTTCTCAGTGAGCAAATCAGAGACACACCCGGGAGACCCCCCCCCCCCCCCCCCACCGTCTCACACACACACACACACACACACACACACACACACACACACACACACACACACACACACACACACACACACACACCGGAGACCTCTGAAGGTGATGGAGGTCCCTGCCAGAGCTGGGGGGCTGAAAGAAGATGGAGTGGGAGCACAGCAGGGGCTGTAGGGAAACAAGATAAAAGACGAAAAACTGGAGTGATAGAAAAAAAGGAGAGGAGGAGCGCTGATATCGACAAAGAATCTTCAGGAAAACCTGGAAATGATCCAACTCATCATTTATTTTAATGAGGTTTTATAGATTTTGTCATCAAAGATTTTATATAAAACTTTCTTTTACACCAAAGTATCAAAAAATGACAACCAGTCAACAAGTCATCTGACCAAAGCACCTCTCGTATGTCGTGTCCTATAGGATGGATCTTATATAACATAGTATTTATGATACATGATATCAAGGAAGGGCAGCCCGGTGGAGCAGTGGTCCTCACTGTGGCCCCCAGCAAGAAGGTTGTGGGTGGAGCCCCGGCTGCAGCACGGGTCTTTCTGGGTGAGTCTCCATGTTCTCCCTGTTCCTGCTGGGTTCTCTCTGGTACTCCAGCTTCCTCCACAGTCCAAAGACATCAAGAGGGACCAGGTTAATCCAGACTCTAAATTGACCGTAGGCGTGGCTGGGAGAGCCAATGGTTGTCTGTCTCTATGTGTTGGCCCTGCCATGGACTGGTGACCTGTCCAGGGGGAAGGCTGCTGGGATAGGCTCCACCCCCACCGCCCTCAACAGGAGAAGAGGGGGAACATGGATGGATGGAGGGATGGATGGATGGATGGATGGATGAATGATGGATGGATTGTGGATGGATGGATGATGGATGATGGATGGGTGGACAGATGGATGATGGATGGATAGGTGGATGATGGATGGATGGATGGAGGGATGGATGATGGATGGAGGGATGGATGATGGATGAATGATGGATGGATGATGGATGGATGGATGGACGGATGGATGATGGATGGATGGATGGATGGATTGATGTTTTCACATAATACCATTTTCAAACTGATGTCTTGGTATAAAGGGGCAGAGAAAATAACATTTATGTTTCTATTACATTTTTTTTGTCAATGAAATAAATTATTTAAATGGCAATAATAATAAAGTACAACCCCCCCACCTGGAAGCGTGTTGATATGATATTGACTTGGAAGGAAAGCTGCTGTCTCCGTTGTGAAGTATATCTCCGAGTGTGATGGGGAAGGTATTTTTAGCACTGTCGATTGGCAGTGATTCCCTCAGCGAGGGCAGGGCCTGGTGAGGAGCAGCCGACTGACACAGACGGCACTGATGTCATCATACACCAGGAAAGATAGGTTCTTGTTGCAAAGTAGACGTATAAAAGAGACCAAGCTTCTTCATTGATTTCAGCTAGTCAATCAACTTGATTTAAGATCCATCAGAGAGATGACGAGGAGACACAGCTCCATGATGAGAGCGAACAATCCTGCTGTGCTATATGTGGGCTCCTGCTAGCTGGAGTTGGTAGCAATGGCAAGAGGAGGCTTCACTTCCTGACAAGATTTTAGAACTCATAGTGTCTGTTAATCAGGGGGCTCTCTGCATGCTCAATTTAGCCTCCTCCAACATCCCCGGGCTCGCCAACTCAGCCAGGTTGTGCCACCCTAAGGCGTGGTGTGGATAACTGATCTAATTTTAACATCATTTGCATCTATGTGCAAGTTGAAAATATTCAACTTGAGTGACAAATTCGCATGACATTGAGTCGAGAGAGCCTATTAGCGTGGTGATGTCACTGACGTCAACAGTCCTGGCGCCTGTAGTTGGTGTCCATCCGTGATATCCTCGCCAACAGGTCATGGAGCTGGGCCCTTGTAAGCCTGAAGTACCGCTGGAATCGGCCGTCGTCCCGGCGCAGTTCCTGGAGAAGGTGGTGAAATTCACCCAGCTGTGGGCTCCTCCAGATTGTGTCATGGATCCTGATACAGGGGCGTTTGGTTTTCCGCCGTATCTGGGACTTCCACAACAGATACAAGCCAGCAACCGCTGTTACCTCAGCCATGGTTGATGATGGAAAGAAACGGTGGAAATGAATTCTCCTCACAGGGGAAAGAAGTTCCCTCAAAGAATGCAAATAAAAACATGATCCAGTGGTCAAATTCGGTCAAATTTGGTGTGAACACGCCTCAAGAGATCACGTGATGATCAGAAGACCATGTGATGACAGAGAGCTCATGTGATAATCACAAGATCACGTGATGATTTAGAGATCATGCGATGATTACAAGATCACGTGATAACTGAGATCATATGGTAATCACAAGATCATGTGATGACTTAGAGATCATGTGATAATCACAAGATCACGTGATTTAGAGATCATGCGATGATTACAAGATCACGTGATAACTGAGATCATATGGTAATCACAAGATCATGTGATGACTTAGAGATCACGCGATGATCACAAGATCATGTGATAACTGAGATCATGTGGTAATCACAAGAACACGTGATTCCTGAGGGATCACATGATAATCACAGGCTGACTGCTGAGGCTCAGCATAGATCACTCCTCTCTGGTTAGCGTGGTGTGTGTGTGTTGTCAAGACTGCATCCACCAAGTTCTTCTCTCAACCTCGCTCTGCTGCACAGACGACACCTGAAGTTGCTATGATTGATCAATAGTACTACTACTACATAATAATAATAATAATAATAATAATAATAAGATGATAATGATGATGATGATGATCCTAAATCTCTCTCTCTATCTCTTGCCTCTCTAGCAGCCGATGCGGTGCCAGTACGGAAGGATGGTGATCAGGTAATCAGTTTTTTTTATATCTATCTCTCCTCTTGAGGTTATTGCACCCCTCAGTGGGTCTACGACAGAACCCGTCCAGTCTGAGTGTACAGTTAAACCAGGATCGGTGGCAGCGGGTGAGTTTCCTGTCAACTCAAAGGTTTTTGAGATGACAGGATCTTCCAAATACAGGACGGTATTGCCCTGTCAGATGATGTCAGTCTCTAAATCCTGGTCCTGTCCCTCTTTACGCTGTGTGTGTGTGCGTGCGTTTGTGCATGTGTGTGTGATATACAAAATGGTGTTGGTTGTGAAGAGTTTGTCCTGACAGGTTTCTGTGTGTGTGTCTCCAAATCCATCCATCTGTCCCTGCTGCCTCCACCTCCCTCCTAGTAGAGCAGGAGTAGAACCTCCCTCCTGGTAGAGCAGGTCTAGAACCTCCCTCCTAGTAGAGCAGGAGTAGAACCTCCCTCCTAGTAGAGCATATGTGAAACCTCCGTCCTAGTAGAGCAGGTGTAGAACCTCCCTCCTAGTAGAGCAGGTGTAGAACCTCCCTCATAGTAGAGCAGGTGGAGAACCTCCCTCCTAGTAGAACAGGTGTAGAACCTCCCTCCTAGTAGAGCAGGAGTAGAACCTCCCTCATAGTAGAGCAGGTGGAGAACCTCCCTCCTAGTAGAGCAGGACTAGAACCTCCCTCCTAGAAGACCATAAGTGGAACCTCCCTCCTAGTAGAGCAGGTGTAGAACCTCCCTCCTAGTAGAGCAAGAGTAGAACCTCCCTCCTAGTAGAGCAGGTGGAGAACCTCCCTCCGAGTAGAGCAGAACAGGTATAGAACCTCCCTCCTAGTAGAGCAGGTCTAAAACCTCCCTCCTAGTAGAGCAGGTGTAGAACCTTCCTCCTGGTAGAGCAGGTGGAGAACCTCCCTCCTAGTAGAGCACAAGTGGAACCTCACTCCTGGTAGAGCAGGTGATGAACCTCATACCTAGTAGAGCAGGTGGAGAACCTCCCTCCTAGTAGAGCAGGTGTAGAACCTCTCTCCTGGTAGAGCAGGTGTAGAACCTCCCTCCTAGTAGAACAGGTGGAAAACCTCCCTACTAGTAGGGCATAAGTAGAACCTCCCTCCTAGTAGAGCAGGTGTCGAACCTCCCCCCTAGTAGAGCAGGAGTAGAACTTCCCTCCTAGTAGAGCAGGTGTAGAACCTCCCTCCTAGTATAGTAGGAGGAGAACCTACCTCCTAGTAGAGCAGGTGTCGAACCTCCCTCCTAGAAGAGCAGGCGGAGAACCTCCCTCCTAGTCAAGCAGGTGTAGAACCTCCCTCCTGGTAGAGCAGGTCTAGAACCTCCCTCTTAGTAGAGCAGGAGTAGAACCTCACTCCAGGTAGAGCAGGTGTCCTCCTAGTAGAGCAGGAGTAGAACCTCCCTCTTAGAAGAGCAGGTGCTTAACCTGATACCTAGTCGAGCAGGTGGAAAACCTCCCTCTGAGAAGAGCAGGTGTAGAACCTCCCTCCGAGAAGAGGAGGTGTAGCACCTCCCTCCTGGTATAGCAGGTGTAGAACCTCCTTCCGAGTAGAACAGGTGGAGAACCTCCCTCCTAGTAGAGCATAAGTAGAACCTCCCTCCTAATAGAGCAGGTGTAAAATCTCCCTCATAGTAGAGCAGGAGTAGAACCTCCCTACTGGTAGAGCAGGTGTAGAACCTCCCTCCTAGTAGAGCAGGTGGAGAACCTCACTCCTAGTAGAGCAGGTAAAGAACCTCCCTCCCAGTAGAGCAGGGGGAGAACCTCTCTCATAGTAGGGCATGTGAAGAACCTCCCTCCTAGTAGAGCAGGAGTAGAACCTCCCTCCTAGTAGAGCAGGTGTAGAACCTCCCTCCTAGTAGAACAGGTGGAGAATCTCCCTCTTAGTAGAGCATAAGTGGAACATCCCTCCTTGTAGAGCAGGTGTAGAACCTCCCTCCTAGTAGAGCAGGAGTAGAACCACCCTCCTGGTAGAGAAGGTGTAGAACCTCCCTCCTAGTAGAGCAGGTATAGAACCTCCCTCCTAGTAGAGTAGGAGGAGACCCTCCCTCCTAGTAGAGCATGTGTCGAACCTCCCTCCTAATAGACCAGGAGTAGAACCACCCTCCTAGTAGAGCAGGCGGAGAAACTCCCTCCTAGTAGATCAGGTGTCGAACCTCCCTCCTAGTAGAGCAGGAATAGAACCTCCCTCTTAGTAGAGCAGGAGTAGAACCTCCCTCCTGGTATAGCAGGTGTAGAACCCCCCTCCGAGTAGAACAGGTGGAGAACCTCCCTCCAAGTAGAGCATAAGTACAACCTCCCTCCTACTCGAGAAGGTGGAGAACCTCCCTCCTAGTAGAGCATAAGTAGAACTTCCCTCCTAGTAGAGCAGGTGTAGAACCTCCCTCCTAGTAGAGCAGGTCTAAAACCTCCCTCCTAGTAGAGCAGGTGTAGAACCTCCCTCCTAGTGGAGCATGTGGACAACCTCCCTCCTAGTAGAGCAGGTATAGAACCTCCCTCCTAGTAGAGTAGGAGGAGAACTTCCCTCCTAGTAGAGCATGTGTCGAACCTCCCTCCTAGTAGAGCAGGAGTAGAACCTCCCTCCTGGTAGAGCATGTCTAGAACCTCCCTCCTTGTAGAGCAGTATAGAACCTCCCTCCTAGTAGAGTAGGAGGAGAAAGTAACTCCTAGTAGAGCAGGTGTCGAACCTCCCTCCTTGTAGAGCAGGCGGAGAACCTCCCTCCTAGTGGAGCAGGTGTAGAACCTCCCTCCTGGTAGAGCAGGTCTAGAACCTCCCTCTTAGTAGAGCAGGAGTAGAACCTCACTCCAGGTAGAGCAGCTGTCCTCCTAGTAGAGCAGGAGCAGAACCTCCCTCCTAGTAGAACAGGTGGTGAACCCCCCTCCTGGTAGTGCATGTCTAGAACCTCCCTCCTGGTAGAGCAGGTGCAGAACCTCCCTCCTAGTTAAGCATAAGTGGAACCTCCCTCCTAGAAGAGCAGGTGTAGAATCTCCCTCCTAGTAGAGCAGCTTTAGAACCTCCCTCCCAGTGGAGCAGGACTATAACCTCCCTCCTAGTAGAGCAGGTGTAGAACCTCCCTCCTGGTATAGCAGGTGTAGAACCTCCCTCCTAGTAGAACAGGTGCAGAACCTCCCTCCTAGTAGAGCATAAGTACAACCTCCCTCCTACTCGAGTAGGTGTAGAACCTCCCTCCTACTAGAGCAGAAGTAGAACCTCCCTCCTAGTAGAGCAGGTCTACAACCTCCCTCCTAGTAGAGCAGGTGTAGAACTTCCCTTATAGTAGAGCAGGAGTAGAACCTCCCTTTTAGTAGAGAAGGCGGAGAACCTCCCTTCTAGTAGATTAGGTATAGAACCTCCCTCCTTGTAGAGCAGGTGCAGAACCTCCCTCCTAGTGGAGCAGGTCTACAACCTCCCTCCTAGTAGAGCAGGTGGAGAACCTCCCTTCTAGTAGAGCAGGTGTAGAACCTCCCTCCTTGTAGAGCAGTAGTAGAACCTCCGTCCTAGTAGAGCAGGCAGAGAACCTCCCTCCTGGTAGAGCTGGTGTCCTCCTAGTAGAGCAGGTGTAGAACCTCCCTCCTAGTAGAGCAGAAGGAGAACCTCCCTCCTAGTAGAGCAGGAGGAGAACCTCCCTCCTAGAAAAGCAGGCGTAGAACGTCCCTCCTAGTTGAGCAGGTCTACAACCTCCTTCCTAGTAGAGCAGGTGTAGAACCTCCCTCCTGGTAGAGCAGGTCTAGAACCTCCCTCTTAGTAGAGCAGGAGTAGAACCTCACTCCAGGTAGAGCAGGTGTCCTCCTAGTAGAGCAGGAGTAGAACCTCCCTCTTAGAAGAGCAGGTGCTTAAACTGATACCTAGTAGAGCAGGTGGAAAACCTCCCTCTGAGAAGAGCAGGTGTAGAACCTCCCTCCGAGAAGAGGAGGTGTAGCACCTCCCTCCTGGTATAGCAGGTGTAGAACCTCCTTCCGAGTAGAACAGGTGGAGAACCTCCCTCCTAGTAGAGCATAAGTAGAACCTCCCTCCTAATAGAGCAGGTGTAAAATCTCCCTCATAGTAGAGCAGGAGTAGAACCTCCCTACTGGTAGAGCAGGTGTAGAACCTCCGTCCTCGTAGAGCAGGTGGAGAACCTCACTCCTAGTAGAGCAGGTAAAGAAACTCCCTCCCAGTAGAGCAGGGGGAGAACCTCTCTCATAGTAGGGCATGTGAAGAACCTCCCTCCTAGTAGAGCAGGAGTAGAACCTCCCTCCTAGTAGAGCAGGTGTAGAACCTCCCTCCTAGTAGAACAGGTGGAGAATCTCCCTCTTAGTAGAGCATAAGTGGAACATCCCTCCTTGTAGAGCAGGTGTAGAACCTCCCTCCTAGTAGAGATGGTGGAGAACCTCCCTCCTAGTAGAGCATAAGTAGAACTTCCCTCCTAGTAGAGCAGGTGTAGAACCTCCCTCCTAGTAGAGCAGGAGTAGAACCACCCTCCTGGTAGAGCAGGTGTAGAACCTCCCTCCTAGGAGAGCAGGTATAGAACCTCCCTCCTAGTAGAGTAGGAGGAGACCCTCCCTCCTAGTAGAGCATGTGTCGAACCTCCCTCCTAGTAGACCAGGAGTAGAACCACCCTCCTAGTAGAGCAGGCGGAGAAACTCCCTCCTAGTAGATCAGGTGTCGAACCTCCCTCCTAGTAGAGCAGGAATAGAACCTCCCTCTTAGTAGAGCAGGAGTAGAACCTCCCTCCTGGTATAGCAGGTGTAGAACCTCCCTCCTAGTAGAACAGGTGGAGAACCTCCCTCCAAGTAGAGCATAAGTACAACCTCCCTCCTACTCGAGAAGGTGGAGAACCTCCCTCCTAGTAGAGCATAAGTAGAACTTCCCTCCTAGTAGAGCAGGTGTAGAACCTCCCTCCTAGTAGAGCAGGAGTAGAACCACCAACCTGGTAGAGCAGGTGTAGAACCTCCCTCCTAGTGGAGCATGTGGACAACCTCCCTCCTAGTAGAGCAGGTATAGAACCTCCCTCCTAGTAGAGTAGGAGGAGAACTTCCCTCCTAGTAGAGCATGTGTCGAACCTCCCTCCTAGTAGAGCAGGAGTAGAACCTCCCTCCTGGTAGAGCATGTCTAGAACCTCCCTCCTTGTAGAGCAGTATAGAACCTCCCTCCTAGTAGAGTAGGAGGAGAAACTAACTCCTAGTAGAGCAGGTGTCGAACCTCCCTCCTTGTAGAGCAGGCGGAGAACCTCCCTCCTAGTGGAGCAGGTGTAGAACCTCCCTCCTGGTAGAGCAGGTCTAGAACCTCCCTCTTAGTAGAGCAGGAGTAGAACCTCACTCCAGGTAGAGCAGCTGTCCTCCTAGTAGAGCAGGAGCAGAACCTCCCTCCTAGTAGAACAGGTGGTGAACCCCCCTCCTGGTAGTGCATGTCTAGAACCTCCCTCCTGGTAGAGCAGGTGCAGAACCTTCCTCCTAGTTAAGCATAAGTGGAACCTCCCTCCTAGAAGAGCAGGTGTAGAATCTCCCTCCTAGTAGAGCAGGAGTATAACCTCCCTCCTAGTAGAGCAGCTTTAGAACCTCCCTCCCAGTGGAGCAGGACTATAACCTCCCTCCTAGTAGAGCAGGTGTAGAACCTCCCTCCTGGTATAGCAGGTGTAGAACCTCCCTCCTAGTAGAACAGGTGCAGAACCTCCCTCCTAGTAGAGCATAAGTACAACCTCCCTCCTACTCGAGTAGGTGTAGAACCTCCCTCCTACTAGAGCAGAAGTAGAACCTCCCTCCTAGTAGAGCAGGTCTACAACCTCCCTCCTAGTAGAGCAGGTGTAGAACTTCCCTTATAGTAGAGCAGGAGTAGAACCTCCCTTTTAGTAGAGCAGGCGGAGAACCTCCCTTCTAGTAGATTAGGTGTAGAACCTTCCTCCTTGTAGAGCAGGTGCAGAACCTCCCTCCTAGTGGAGCAGGTCTACAACCTCCCTCCTAGTAGAGCAGGTGGAGAACCTCCCTTCTAGTAGAGCAGGTGTAGAACCTCCCTCCTTGTAGAGCAGTAGTAGAACCTCCGTCCTAGTAGAGCAGGCAGAGAACCTCCCTCCTGGTAGAGCTGGTGTCCTCCTAGTAGAGCAGGTGTAGAACCTCCCTCCTAGTAGAGCAGGAGGAGAACCTCCCTCCTAGTAGAGCAGGAGGAGAACCTCCCTCCTAGAAAAGCAGGCGTAGAACGTCCCTCCTAGTTGAGCAGGTCTACAACCTCCTTCCTAGTAGAGCAGGTGGAGAACCTCCCTTATAGTAGAGCAGGTGTAGAACCTCCTTCCTAGTAGAGCAGGCGTAGAACCTTCCTCCCCGCAGAGCAGGCGGAGAACCTCCCTCCTAGTAGAGCAGGCGGAGAACCTCCCTCCCAGTAGAACAGGCGTCGAACCTCCCTCCTAGTAGAGCAGGAGTAGAACCTCCCTCGCAGCAGAGCTGGCGTAGAACCTCCCTCCCCGCAGAGCAGGCGGAGAACCTCCCTCCTAGTAGAGAAGGCGTAGAACCTCCCTCCCAGTAGAGCAGGTGTAGAACGTCCCTCCTAGTAGAGCAGGAGTAGAACCTCCCTCCTAATAGAGCAGGCGTAGCACCTCCCTCCAAGTAGAGCAGGCAGAGAACCTCCCTTCCAGTAGAGCAGGCGTAGAACCTCGCTCCTAGTAGAGTAGGTCTCGAACCTCCCTCCTTCTATGAACCAGCACATCTGAGACAGCAGATATGAAAACCTTTCTTTACCAGCAAGAAAGTCAGTGGGGACGGACGTCTGCTTTGACCTTCTGGAGGGAGAGAGAGACGGAGGACAGGGACAGAGACAAAGATGGAGAAGAGACAGAGGTAGAAGAGAGAGAGATAGAGAGAGAGAAAGGAGAGACAGATGGGGTGTGAACAGGCTGGAAGTAGAAAGGTAGCAAACAACAACTAGCTCCCAACAATCACATCTCCAGCTTACTCAAGCATCAGTTTCTGCGTAGTATGAAGAATTATGTGCTAGTAAACAGAATTCTGATGCTAATGCTAGTGCAGTATTGAGAATACTTGCATAAATACGACTAGAACTAATACTAATACTGATACTAACGGTGGCAGCCTGAGCAGTTCTGAAGTGGGGACTAGAACAGAAAGCCTTTGTTGTCATTTTACACAGTACAATGAGATTTAAAGAGCAGCTCCTTGAAAGTGCACACATCATTAGCACAATATAAAATGATGTACAGTCACAATATAAATACAAAACATAAAAACACAAACACAAGCAGGATCTCATGAGTACAGACTTGAGTGAAAAAGAGCGACTGACAGTATTGAACGATCGCGGTAGCTCATGTCTGGTGGTTCAGTGGTCGGTGCAAACATGAGTTCAGTCGGTGACAGCTTTGCCAAAGAAGCTGTCCCTGAGTCCGTTTGTTCTAGCCCGTATGGACCTGAAGCACCTGCCAGAGGGCAGCAGGTTAAAGAGATGGAAGCCGGGGTGGGTGGCGTCCTTCAGGATGTTTCTGGCCCTGCTGTGGCAACAGGAGTTGTAGATGGCAGTGTAGGAAGGCAGAGGGAAGTCGCCGATCTTTTGTGCGATGTTTGCCACCCTCTGCAGTCTCTTCCTGTTGGCCTCTGTGCAGCTGGAGCGCCACACTGTCACTGCGTAGGTCAGCAGGCTCTCAATGGTGGAGCGGTGGAGGGTCACCAGCAGGCGTGTGTTCAGTTGCTCCTTCCTGAGCGCCCTCAGAATGTGTAGCCTCTGCTGGGCCTTCTTGACCAGCAGTGTGGTGTTGACTGACCAGGAGAGGTCAGCAGAGATGTGGACGCCGAGGAACTTGAAGGACTCAACTCGCTCTACACATTCACCGTTGATGTACAGGGAGGTTTCGCCTGATGTCCAGGATGAGTTCCTTGGTCTTAGTGTTCAGTGCCAAGTTCTTTGATGCACACCACTCACCACTTTTCACGACCTCATCTCTGTAGGCCGCCTCTTTTCAAGGGTTAGGGTTAGACACTGCAAGTGTCATGTACTGCAGTACTGAAAGAAGAAATGAGCAGAACAGAAAGTATGGATACAAATGTAAAAGTGTTTGCTAGGCAATTATTTTTTGTGTGAATCAGGAGAATGTTCTAACAACAGCACAGTTTCACACACATACACACACACACACACACACACACACACACAAATACAACAACGGCAGTGATAATGCTCAATTGACCATGAGATTAACATTCACACTCTGTGAATCTAAATCCTGTAACCTCTCACACGAGCAGCATTAATAACACAAAAGCAGTCCAGGGATGGAGATGGCGCCGCTGGTGCCTCTGCACACATCTGACCGTCATAAGTCTTGGCCCAAACCCACCACTCAGTTACTGATTCCTCAGTGCGAACAACACGGTCACCCTCACCCCTGAATCATTTATGGACCCATACTGACAGCAGTCTGTCACTCTGATTTATTCGCCAATGTTGACGTGTCCTGCATCAATACTGAGGAGTGAATGATTAGCTGGATTAACTGCTGGATTATTCACCTTCAACACAGTCTGCAGTGTCCTGTAGCTCCTTCATAGGCTACCGTTAGCTTAGCACTGCTAACGTAGCATCCAGGCTTCCAGCATCATCAGAGGGTTCATTAGTGAAGATGATCTTGATGAACTGAACCTGGAAGATCATCAACTTTGTTCACCAGAGCTGATTTACTGATTCAGTCACCACAATCACATGGAGCGATCCTATTGGCTGCTGGGGGAGGAGCCAAGAGATGACCACTTCCTGTTGGGGGAGGAACCAGGAGATGACCACTTCCTGTTGGTGGAGGAACCAGGAGATGACCACTTCCTGTTGGGAGAGGAACCAGGAGGTGACCATTTCCTCTTGGGGGAGAAACCAGGAGGTGACCACTTCCTGTTGGTGGAGGTTCCAGGAGATGACCACTTCCTGTTGGTGGAGGAACCTGGAGATGACCACTTCCTGTTGGATTACAAACACGCCTCATCCCTGATGTTGTACTTGTACTGCTTGTAAACGGCTCCTCCGTCATGCTAGAGACAGCCTTTTAACCCCCATTAAATTTTAATATATGGTATTGTTTTCACAGTGTCTTTGCTGTTAGTTATTTTTTTCTATTTATTTTTTATTTTATTTTCTAGCTGTTGAAAATGAAAAACATCTTCAGTTGGAGCTTCAAAAGCTGTACTCAGTTTGGCGCATCCTGTCAGCTGTGTGTGTGTTTGATGAATGAATGAAGGTCACCAGAAGGTCAGATGTTCCCGCTGAACCTTGTCTGCATCCTTCTCTCTTCTGCTGGATTTGCAGCAAATACAAAAGCAGCTGAGTCATGCAGCGCTTGGCTGGATCCGTCATCTCAGCGGGGGTTATTTTATTCCTCATTCACTTGACACAAAGTACACATTTCAGACAGGAATATTATACTAGTGCTTCTGACAAGATGAGAATAGACTTGCAGAGAGATGAAATTAATTCTAGCTTTTGGATTGATGCATCAATTTGGATTCTTTCAAGGAGGGGGTGTCAGACAGGCGCATGCTGGTCAATTAAGAACATCATAAGATGGATCTAAAAAAACTATGGAAGATGTCAGATTGTATTCATGTTTCATCAGAGAAATGGAACAGTGTGTTTAAAATATTGTTTTGGATTCACTCCTTCTGCTTCATTTCCACTTTTTCACATGACCATGAATGACCCAGCTGAAAGATGCTAAATGCTAATAGAGGAGCTCCCTAATGGCAGAGGATATGTTTTGAAATTTGCTTTGAAATCAAGTTGAGGATATTTCATGCACTCATGAGCGATGAATGGTTAAACTCTGCAAACAAGCCTAAAGTGCCAGTAGAGAACCGCTGCAGGACAAAGGGGACAAATGGTCTCATGTTCAAAACAAGCGAGAAGCAGGGCATTTATTTCTCTGGAGCGTCCATGTTGCCCTTCCCCTCGATGAATATGCATCAGTCTGTTTTTGTGAATTTCTCTACCAAAACACAAAACCAGCAGCAACCAGTTTGGGCCACTGGTCAGATTTCCTGTCGCTGGGGGCAACAGGATCATAGCCGAATGGTATCCACTGTTTACCTGAGCACTCACACCAGGGTCAACGGAGATTGAGAAAGAACTGATTCACACCAGACGCAGGTCTGATGAGGTCACACCACCTGAGCAGAAGTGGGAGGGGTCAAGACAGAACCATTTACTATGTAATCAAACTTGTAACTTAAAACAGTGGTAAGTAAGTAGATGTACTTGAGTACAATACCTGTGCTTGAGTATTTGTTTCTTGGTAACATGACTTTTACTCCACTGCATTTCTATGAATTTTTGTTGTTACCTGTTATAAATAAGGATGAAGCTTTGAAGTCATCATTTTTATTCTTATTCTTATTCTTATTATTATTGTCATTATGTGATTGGCCACAGTCTGCATTGATCAAAAGCGTTAAACCAATCACAGTACTGTTCCCATGCTCAGGTTATGACATCCTCACCAAGCTAAAGTCATTCTGTAGTTCAAGTGTCCTAAAACATGACCGAAATATGTTGGTAAATCAGGTAAAGTCTGATGGACTTCCCTTGTTGTGGAGTAATACTAGATCAGGAATATTTATACTTTGACTGAGTGACTGGGGTTGTGTACTTTGTCCACTATTGATTTAATATGTGACTGAATATTATGGAGATGTTTGAGGGTGTATTGACGATGAATCTGACTCAAACTGGAGATGATGGTTTGGTCATCATGTGTATCAACTACTACCCCTGTGAGGACGTGACATGTTTCGCTGCCATTAATGACTTGTCACATAGTGGGTGTGTGGTGGGATACCAGTTATGAACCATGAACCTGTCAATCAATATCGACTGTGACTGCTGTCCTCCAAACTACAGGACAGGACAGGAATGAGCTGGATTTTTGATCCATTGCTGACATGTCGCAAACTCCGCCCACCGTCACGTATCAACAGCAGCTGCCAGTTGCCTCGATCATCTCGTCTGTTGTTTTGTTTCCATTGATGCATTCATGTTTCCCCTTAGGGCTCCCCTACTCTTATCAGCAGTTTGAGGATTTCTATTTGTAAGGTGGGTGGGTGATAATTGAACTCATTAGGAATTAGCAGGGCCTTGTTTCCGGCTAATATAGTTGGTGCGATCTGATTCACGCATTGACTTGAATTCCCCTCACCCCCCCCCCCCCTCTTTTTATCCCATATTTCTATCCCGTATCAGAAGCATTTTAGATACTGGTATCAGAATTGGAACGATTCTGTTCAAAAAAATATCTGTCTGTCTGACATCCTGCATTTAGAAGTGCTGACACCTGTGTATTTATTCTCGTAGCACTAAGACCTCACACCTGTTTGTATGTCGTCAATCACCTGTTTTATATCTCCCTCCCCCAGCATGGCCGTGCTGAGTTTTCCTGGGAAGGAATCAATGTAAGTCTCCTTGCTTAAATCTCACTCCCTTCTGTCCTCTCCCTGTCACTCCTCCTATCTGAGGTTGGACTTCCTGTCTTCCCCCCTCTCTCACTCTCTCTCTGTCTCTTTTTCTCTCTCCCTCTCATATACCCCTGTTTTCTCCCCATAGACTCCCTCTTCTCATTGCCTCCTCTCCTGGCCCTCTAATCTACTGTACTGCCAGCTTCATGGAAGATAACAGCCTGTAATGAGCTTATCTGCAGTCTTTGTACAAGTCCCAGTTTTGACTGAAGCGCTGCATGGAGATGTCCACTGAAGTCTTTTTCTGCCTTAAGCAGCCAATTTACACAATGTGAATGTTGTTTGACTCTGAACAGGCGGGAGGTAAATCCTCTGGCACACAAACACTTGTGGTCCGACCTGGCAAACTCTGGAGAAACATCTTAGAACCTGCACCTGGACTTTGCTGACCCACTTGCACCACTGATGAGGTAGAATTGGGTTCTTACCTAGGCACAAAAACTTGCTTACCTGTCAGTTTTGCAGCTTCCAATTGAGTTGACAATATTGCTGCAATAATCTCAGCAGGTCTCCAGACCTCTGCTGTAATATCACAATACAGTTTCACGTCTGGTTAATAACAGAATGTATTAGTGGACCATGTGTTTCTGCTATAGTAGATAACACAGGAATGATATTCTGCCTGCAGCCGCACAGGGACCAGACCACATCAGTTGGCTTTCATGGTGTAATTATGCACTTTTAACTCCAAGAATTACAATACATCTCCCACAGAATCACCCGGTGCAGCATGGTCTACCTGTTTCTGCCTCTGCACTGTCATGAGCTGCTCGCAGGTATAGAAGGAACTGCACTGGCCCAGGCAGAGGCCTCCAAACCTGTGTCTCTGCTCCGTGGTTCAAAAAGATGGGTTTTAAATCCATGAAACTGATTGAGCCCTTTAAACACCATTCAGAGTCCGTGTTATTTAACCTGAAACAAAAATACTGTGATGTCACCAAAAGGGTGAACATGAGAACGTTTCAGTTCACCGAGACTTCAGTGATCCATCAAAGGGCATAAAGTGGCTGTGGAGAATCAGGGCAACTGGTGGGCATCACATCGTTCACATACAGATGTTTGGGTAACGCTGGAGGCCAGCACTCCCTCCGAGGCCCTCTTCATCTCAGCTCCTCCTTCGTTTGTCTTCATCCGATTTGTCACAAATACTTAGAATTTTTTTTTTTTAAATTTCCCCACACTGCAGCTAGACCAGTGACAGAGTGCCAGCTGAAACAGGTTAAGCTGAGCTACATAACGTGCTAACACCATCTGTGCTCCATAAGGAAATATGACACGTGAAGCGATTGAGAAACAGACTTAATGATCGTCTGGCCTTCTATCACCTGCTGCAGGCGTATTATACCTGCCAGACATCCTGGAAACAAGGCGTGAGAATGGCGATAAAGGTTCTTGCTGTTGCTTTAGCTCTGTATCAAGGAGTCCCTGTAATCCATCAGATAGTAACCTCGTTGATGTTCACTTCACCTCCGTCCTGACTCTTCATCTGTCCGTCTTCTGTACATCTACATCACCTTTCCTTTTGCAGTCGCTGTTTCTGCTCTGTAACTTGTTATCTTGTCCCTCTCTGCTCGAATCCTGCCTCGACTCCTCCTCCTCTCTGTAGTTGTCCATGGAGGACACCACGTCCATCCTGCCTCGTCTCAAGAGGAAATCGAACAACACCTATGGGATTGGTGCCCTGGCTAAGTCGTCTTTGTCAGGTGTGTCAGGTGTGTGTCTGTGCTGCTAGATGGTAAAACAGCCCCCATGTTGCCTCCAGATGCTCCACAGATGCTCTGCGATGACATTGTCATTGAGTACCTGCAGGGATGCATTTTCGTGCTGCACCAAAGATCATTTCTGGTTCCTGCTGTCTGGTGTTCAGAGGTCTGTTTCTTGGTGTAGTTCCCTAACAGCTGAACGATCTGAGTGAAGGTTGATTTGTATCCAATTTTCACTGAAATTTCATTTGGAAACTTTTGTCTGAGGCTGTTGAGATCCAAACGCTCAGCTTGGAGGGAATCAGGTTCAGAGAAAATACCTCCAGTGTTCTGGACCCAGAGGAGCTCTGTCAAGCCTCAGTGCCTGACAGAGCCAAGAGCAGACCTCAGTCTTGCTGCCTGTTCCAGAGTCACTTCCCACCTGCACATTAACAGGACTGTTAAAGGATGGTGTCAGAGAACCTTCCTGAAAACATTCAGTTTCACCCTCAATTTCTGGGGGGTGAAGCCACGCACAGGCCATAGAACCACATCTGCCCGAGACCACCTGTCCCCCAGAGGGTAGAACTCCAGTCTCTTGACTGCTAGACCCCAGGACCTCCAGACCTCTAGATTTCCAGACTTGTAGATCTCTACAGCTCTAGACCTCCAGACCCCAAGACCTTTAGACTTCTAAAGCTTAACATTTCCAGACCTCAGGACCTCTGGAACTCCAGACCTCTATATGTTCGAACCTATAGACCTCCATACTTATAGACTCTAAAGCTCTTGTGATCTAGTGGTCTAGAGGTCTTGAGGTCCTGAGGTCTAGCAGTCCTGAGGTAGACTTCTGGCCCTCCAAACCTCTTGACCTCCAGACATCCAGACCTGTTGTTTAAAATGTACACAACAAGTGAAAATACATCAAGTGCTTGGAGGAAAATGAGGGGAGGTCATGCAGGAGAACATGTGACCAGGTCTGGAGCTGGTCTCTAATGGGGATTCTGGTGTTACCCTATTCATTCTTTGAAAGCCCAGACTTGTGTGTCTAATGTGAAAAACATGGTTAGGGTTTTTTGCTGTGCAAACAAAGAAAAAGACTCAATACAGCTATGAGGATGAGTATCACTAAACCAGCAACGTCTTGTTTAGAACATGGATGATGTTAAGACCCACGTCACCATCAAAGAAGAAGCTGGGACAGATGTTGGCTGTGGAGACGATATTTATTCATACAGAGGTGAAGGGTATGGGCAAGAATGAGCAAACTTCTGAAGTAGATCGCCAGCTGTAGGTTGGCCTCCAGAGCAGGTCTGAGAGGACTGAAACCTTCTGGTTTCTGAACTTCCTGCAGGCTAAAGAATCATCTGAAACACCCAGAAATACAGAAATGATCTTTAAACCTTTTCAGCAGATGTTGAGAAACAAATGTTAGCTCATCTGACAGCTTCATCATAGAGCAGGAGGAGGTGGAGCTTGGAACCAACATGGTCGCCCCAGTGGGTGCCCCCTCCTAACTCACTCCCTACCCCCTCTACCATTGATATCAACAGCAGACGTCAATGACATTCATATTCATGAGTCATTGATGGGAAAACGATCGGGTCTTTGATTTCCAAGAGACTGAAGTAAGTGTGATTACTTGCTTGTCCTACTCAGCGAAGCGTCACCACAGGAGTGTTGGGAAATGTAGTGTTTGTCACGTGGCATTGCTGGTATCTGTCAAGCCCTTGTGTGCAGTGTTGTGGTCTCGTGGCTGGTGCCTCTGCTGTACCACTGTGTGCTTTGCGCTTTGTAGTGTTGAAGTGTAGAATTTCTTGAAATTTACAGACTTTTTTTCTGTTATCAGGTGCACCTTCAAGAACCCAGTTCATTTTACAGTGTGTTTTGAAACCCTTCCCACCCTTCTCCACCATCCTCCACCCCCATTCTTTCCATTCCTATGTCCATCCATGATTGCCCCTCTTGGTCTAAGAGGAATGACTATTTTCTCATGGAACTCAGCCAGTTACCAACCATAGGGAACTTTTCAGAAGCTCAGTTTTTTTTATGCCCGTTTGGATTCAGAGGGATCAGGCTGCAACACTTCACCCCGAAATATGTTTTGGTCCCACTCATCAGTCCGTTCACAGCTCTCTCTTGATTCAAAGCTCATAAAGTCAAACACATTTCGTTTATTCTGTTTTCCAGGAGATGAGTTGGAATTAATGCCTAATAAACATTAATGAGCATCTGTCAGATGTCATTTGTGATCTTTTCATCACTCCATTAAAACTGACTGAGCAACCTGGAAAATCAGCTCTGGTGAACAAAAGTTGATGATCTTCCAGGTTCAGTTCATCAAGATCATCTTCACTAATGAACCCTCCGATGATGCTGGAAGCCTGGATGCTACGTTAGCAGTGCTAAGCTAACGTTAGCCTATGAAGGAACTACAACCTTGCATAGCAACATGTCTCTCATCTCATCAAGTAGCATGCTGCTATAGCAGTAGGTAGAATGCAGTGGCTTGATTGGATTTCTGGAAGCCACTCATAATTGTTGTGGATGGGGCTAACCTCAGGAAGGGTTTGAAACCCACAAAGGTGCATTTGGCATGTAAAAAATATCTTTTACACAGGAGACGTGTTTCTATATTAGTACTCACTATATCTTTAGAACTATTAGTCAAAAGAACCCAATGCTGCACCTTATAATAATCTCCATTTTAGCGTATTGGTTGCTACTAGTGTGCTAGCTTCAAGGCTGTTGCTTCATGTAGTGAGGGGGAGAAAATAGGATGAGTGACAAGTGCTGAGTGGAAAGCTGATACCCGTAAGGTTGTTTAAATAGACGAGAGACTATGAAGATTCTGGCCACGCCCCCCCAACACACAGACACAGACACACACACACACACACACACACACACACACACACACACACACACACACACACACACACTCACTCACACATTTCATCTTAAACACACCAGCTCTTGTTGCTATCTTAGTGTCATATGTTCACTGTCTCATTATCACTCCCAGCTCATTTTGTACTGTAGTTGATTATAAAGACCCAGAAATGTTGACTCTGTATCTGTGTGTGTGTGTGTGTGTGTGTGTGTGTGTGTGTGTATGTGTAAATGCTTGCGACCCTCCACTACACACACACATACTCACTGTAGGTGTGACTCGCTCTATGAAGGACAAGGTAACCAAGCCCACCGCCATGGCCCAGGGGCGTGTTGCTCACATGATTGAGTGGCAGAGCTGGGGCAAGCCCTCGGCAGGGCCACTGGGGGGCACCGGTCACACCAACCTGCAGAGAGAGAAGGAGAGGAGGATGGAGAATGATGCTTACAGTGACCTAAGTGACGGCGAGAAGGAGGCTCGCTTTGCTGCAGGTGAGTGTGGCTCTGGTTCATGAAAATCCTGCTCAGATTCTGGAATCCAGCTCAGATTCTCCTCTGTCAACAGTATTGGACATTTATGGAAAAGCTGTAGGGACCCAACCTGGTGTTGGGCAGCAACACGCTAGCTGTTGGTAGTGACATGCTAACTGCTTTGGTTCCTGATTGAGGTTGACGATGAAATCAGTCACTGCATCAGTGCCCACTAACCTGTAGTGTTGATTTACCAAAGAAGTAGGGTTAGGGAAGGCTGTGTATACAGGTGACGCACTTCTTAAATAGACATTTGAATGCACCAGAAGCCTGTATTTTACTATTTCTGTCAGCAGAGGGCGCTCCTGCTTTATACTTGATGTTGCCTCAACGCGTGGTGTATTTTATACCAGTTAGCTTAAGGGTTTGGAAACATTTCTGATGTTTCAGTTTGTCAAAATGTCACAGCTAAAGTTTGTATATAGAAAATCTTGTCCCCAAAAAAACAGTCAGTATTAAATTTCTTCCTTGAGTATTAATTTTCAAAGTTTGGTTCACAGAGTGGAGCAGTGGTTAGCACTGTCGCCTCACAGCGAGAAGGTTCCGGGTTCGAGTCCTGGCTCGGGCACAGGATCTTTCTGTGTGAATGTTCATGCATTGTCTCCCTGTTCCTGTGTGGGTTCTCTCTGGTACTCCAGCTTCCTCCACAGTCCAAAGACATCAAGAGGGACCAGGTTAATCCAGACTCTAAATTGACCGTAGGCGTGGCTGGGAGAGCCAATGGTTGTCTGTCTCTATGTTTTGGCCCTGCCATGGACTGGTGACCTGTCCAGGGGGAAGGCTGCTGGGATAGGCTCCACCCCCCTGCGACCCTTAATGTAGGAATAAGTGGAAGAAAATGAACGGATGGTTCACAGAGGAGAAAATATATATTAATAAATATGTTTTGATGAAATTCAGTTCGTCCTCTTCTTTTTACTTTACATCTTCTGTTCTTCATGTAAACAACTATTTCTATTTCTTATTTGTTTCATTCAAAATCAGCGTCTATGTATGTTAATGAAGATAAGACTGGCTAGAACAAGTTAGAACTGGTCTGACTAGTACTGATTAGGGCTGATTAGGACTGGACTGACCAGAACTGAGTAGGACGACGACAAGGTGAGGTTGGCACATCTATCAGTGACTCCTCATCCATCCCCCCCAGGCATCATGCAGCAGTTTGCCATCTCTGAGGCGACCCTGTTCGGCTGGAACTCGATGGATGGGGAGAGTTTGGGTGCCGGCTCCAACCAGGGCAGCGTGGCTCACCTCAGTGAGGTCAACCAGGAGAGCATCACAAGCAGAGGTATAAGGGCTGACTGAAGCATTGACGTTACTTACCTGTGACAGGTGGTTGTGGTGGTGGTGGTGGAGTTTGTGTGTGTGTGGGGGGGTGGGGGGTTCTATCAGCCTTGTCTCAAACTACACTCCTGTTTTACATTGTGCACACAAGCACGCACACACACACACACCAACTCTCTCTCTCCATTGGGCCAAGTGTTGGTCTGCTTGTGTGCGCGTGAGCTTCGTCTCTCTGCTGAAACTAAAACAGCCTCGTCAGTGATTCTGTCCACCAGCTGTAAAGGACTTTTCGAGGACAGTCACACAGCTGCTTCACATTTCTGTCTTTCTCTGACACTGGGTGCTTCAGACCCTCCCAACAATGCTGATCCAAATGACATCCTGCCATTTCATAGGTTCCTGAAGTTGCCTCAAATAAAAAAGTAAAATAAGGAAATCAGGAGGCATGGCTCAGGGGTAGCATGGCCATCTAGCAACAAAAGGGTCACTGGTTTGATCCTCACTCCCCCTGGTGACCATGTCCAAGTGTCCTTGAGCAAGATACTGAACCCCTAATTGCTCCTGATGAGCAGGGTAGCTTCTTGCATGGCAGCTTCCACCATCAGTGTGTGGGTGAATGAGAGGACACTGTAAAGCGCTTTGAGTGCCGCTAAGGTAGAAAGGTGCTGTATAAAAATTAGTCCATTTACCATTTACCATAATTGCACACAAGGAGAAGGTAGTACTTGGTTGAATAAAGCGAACAAACACAGGGGTTGATACATAGTTTGAGCCTGAGGTGGTAAGATGCTGCTTTGGTTCAGGATTCAGGATTAGGAGCCAGCCTCCACCACTATGACAAGAATCATAAACAGTCCCACTGCTAGTTTTGCTGTCTGCCTGATGACATGAATCATGCACTCCAGTGTCATTCTGCAATTATACAACACTTTTATACTAACAAAATAGAAGAGGTGAACTAGACCTGTTCCTGTTGTGGTGCAGGACATCATAGGACTGAACAACTGTGCAGTGGCAGTAAGTCTGTCTTCCTGGACCAACAATTGCTCAGCTGATTCATGTGCAGAGAAACCTTATTAACTGGTCTAGCAAGTAGACCGAACCCCAGTAGTCCAGTCCGCTAGCTTTAGTTCATTACTGCACCCACTTCAGGAGGAAGTACTCCCTGAAGCTTAACGAATAATGGGCGAGTCTGATTGGCTCAGCTCACCGAATTTTATTTCAACCACCATATTGTGGGAATTGTCACTGAGCATATAACAAGAGAGCTAATGGGTGATGGGAGGAGTCATCAAGATTTGCCCTTTGGAACAGAACCTGTTGTGTAGCTTGTTGTGTCTGTAGGAACTCTGCAGAACTCTGAAGCTCTTAAATCTCCATCTGTGTTTGTCCTACACAGACCAGGTGCTCCACCACTCGTCCGCTGATGTCTGGCCTCACACTTACGTCTCGCAGGGTCTGTACTGCCTCTCTTCCTCGGACGCCTGGGACCCCATCACCAGCCAGCCCTCAGGCATGGCCTCACCCGCTGCCGGCTCGTTCATTATACCTGCGGGTAAGGATCAACTCCTGTCACCTCTCTAAGATGTGTGGAAGCATCAGTGACCTCCTCAGCTCCGCATCGCCCTCCACGCCAATACTGAGTTTAGATCAACCACATATTTCAGCTTTAAAATTCAGCAGATACAAACCAATGACACAAAATCCCATAAGGATGTAGAGCTCTCAACAGGTCGGACCAGCCCGACAAACCTGGCGGGAACCGTGGGTTCGGGCCTGGTTTGGTCATAAAAATATGCAAGTGGGTCGAGTCGGGTTGGATGTTGGACTGCCTGTACAGGTAAAGAAAGTCTCTGGCTGGCTGCTGCCTGCAACCTGTATCATGGAGAGAGGCGGGGCAGATCTGACGCTGCTGTGCACCTTTAGCCTGGAGGAGAAGATGGAGTTGGTGAAATTGGGGAATTCACTGCTGCTGGACTTGCTACTAGAGGAGCGGGGAAATCAGAGGTGTGGAAAGTGTTTGTGAAAGGGTTACAATTGTATTTTACAAAACTAAGAAGTTTTAGAATTTAAGTGTAGAATTCACAATTTGTTTTGGAAAAAGATTAATGTCACTTCAATTCTGGCTAACTTGTATAGCCTTAAATTAAAACTACTGTAGCTGATCAAATCCAAATTGACCCCTTCCTGTGGTGGTGTGTGAAGCTTGGGAGTTGTGGTGGTCTGCTGACCCCCACAGGGAGAACGGATCAACCTGTGCTCCACCACCCCAGGGTCAGAAATGTACATCATCAAAAAGAAAGATGGAGAAGCTTCAGACCCTGAAGTGCTTGTAGGGTGAAAGATCTACTTGGAATATGTCAAAGATTAACAAGTCGATTGTGACTGGCAGGTTGGTGGCTGGTGCAGTGAACTGCGAGGCAGCTGGTTCACCAGATAGTGACGTCACAAGACATTTGGAGAAACCATCTTGTCAAGCTTCAAACTATGTGTTTGTGTCCAAAGTGGTCCAGTCTTTAGAGGAGGGTGGGGTTTGGGTGTGTCAACAGTGAGATGGTTGGTTCAAGCCACCAGCAAACAGGTTAGCATCAGCTACAGCAGAAACTTTGGTTGTGTTTACCGTGTTCATTGGTGTCTTCATGACATCGTAAGTCACGTTATTCAAAAAAGCTTAGAGTTCAGGACTTGTAGTACATTTGATGACATCCCTAGAAATGGGGGAGCCCATTGACAAGGTTTGGAGTAACATTTAGGGTTTTAGCTTTGTCGCTTAATGATTTGTCAAGTCAAGTCAATTTTATTTGTACGGCGCCAAATCACAGCAAAAGTTATCTCATGACACTTTACAAGTAGAGCAGGTCAGGTACCACACTCCTTCTATGAATTTGTCCGGTGAAATGTAAACATTAGAAGTGGTATTGACCTTCTTCCTCACTTCAGATATGTTCCAAGCTTGTTAACCCTGTGGCCTCATGGCTGTGAGATTACAACGTTTAACAGTGGTAAAAGCTGTGTCACACTCACAAGTGTTCCCATCTTGTTACCACTTGAATGCCAGGCTTTTCCTGTACACAATTTATTGAGTTCCACGTTAAGGCAGCATTACAAAGAAAAACAAAGAATGCCTCTGAAAATTTGTTTCCATGTTTTCACTCTTCCAGCAGCTTCTTTACCTTCTACAGTTCATCAATCTGATTGGTTGCTATTATAGATGCTTCATCCAATCGCCTTAGTAGTAGTCTGTGAAAGCTTCCGTCCTTTGAAGTTTCAATGGTGGCTTCTGGCGATTAGACTGGGACAAAAATGAAGAAGTTTGAAGTGTTTTTTGGTCATTTCAGGGGGCAGCAGTGGGGCGGGTGGGACCCCAGGTGAGGGCTATGAGGGCACAGTGGGTGGCTTCATCCAGCAGCACCAGGCTCAACTGGCCATGCAGCAACAGAACCAGCTGCAGCAATTGCAGCAGCTGCACCACTACCAGCAGCAGCTACTGCAGTACCAACAACAACAGGTCAGTACCACACACACACACACACACACACACACACACACACACACACACACACACACACACACACACACACACACACATAAATAACAAAAATAAAAATGATAGGGTCTTCGCCTGAAGTACCTTCAGGCTAATAAAGCTAGGAATGCATAAAACAAGTGAATATGATATAACTAACCTAGAATGAGATTAAAATAAGTCCAAGGCATATCAGTAACTGGTTAAAAAATTTGCCAAAAATGAGTCTTGAGCTGCTCTTCACACTATCTACACAGCTTCCTTCTTTGTTCCAGGCCATTGGTGCTAAAAAAACAACAAAAAACAGTTGACCAGATTTTTGATTAGTCATTGCTAGTACACCCCCCCCCCAACATTGTTGATATTTGATTTAAAATCCATCTCAGAATCAATAATGACACCCAGTCCACTAAAAATAATTTCTCTCTTTGCCCCTGAACCAGTGAAGAGAATTTCTGCCTTGATTTTATTTAATTTGAGAAAATGTTCATTCACCCGCCTCTCACCTGAGGGCTGCTGAGATAGTCTCCAGCCCACCCCCCCCCCTTAACAGGATAAGAGGTAGAAAATGAATGGATGGAAATATTCACTCATCACACTGGGTACTACGTCAGTGTGGGTGGACTCACTGGCTGAGAGTTACTGGTGTAATTTATGTGCAACACAACAACAATGGAGGACATGGAGGCGGCGTGATGCCTACTGCTCGTCAGGGTTTTTTTCTTAAACTAAAAGTGAGGGAGGACAGACAGGTGAGGCTTCAAGTGGAAAAAAAGAACCCCCAAGAAAAGAATACGAGACTTCACCGAGCCATGACCAGGATTCCACTGAGGCCAGGATGATAGGAAGTAGACCACGTGACGGGTAAGTTACCCAATCAGCGCCCCGCTATGTGGTTACGTCACATTTTAGTCCCTGCTTGGCTCGCTTGGATCCCCAGCAGAGCAGGGACCAAAATGGTAACGGTTAGTACCGTATTGGTGCCAGTGGGAAAGGGGCCAAACCTACCTGACCCCACCCAACCCAAGCCAAGCCAAAGTGAGCCAGTGGAAACATGTTCTTAAGGACCAAGAATGGAACCCTGTGGAACACCACAGAGGATGTCACGTTTGTCTGAGATAGAGTCAATAATACTGACAAAATAGTTTCTGCCTGTCAGACAAGTACTGTATAACACATAATAGAGCCTCTCTGAGGGGACAATCTGGCTCTCAAGGTGGTCTAGAAGAACATTGTAATGGACAGAATCAAAGGCAGCCTTCAGATCAAGTAGTGCAAGGATGGAAGCTGTGCCTCAGTGCCATCACCTGGTCACGGTATAAACAATGTGGGCAAGTGGTGCCAGTATCCGTACGTATGGTTAAAGTGCGGTTAAAAGTGATAGAATTCTCCAATTTGTTCCAAAAGCTCTTGCAGTTGTGTGTTGCAGAGATGTGCAGGACAGTGCAAAAATAAAGTAAAAAAACAAACAAAAAATGTAATAAAAACGCAAAAAAAACCTACTGTAAAACACAGCACTGCGACGATAGTCCGCTGCAGCAGCAGCAACTTCAAGAAAAAAAACACACTTTAATCCCCTCCAGGCAGGTAGTGAGTGTGGATGAAGCTATGGAGGGGGAAGGGTGTGTTCTGATGTGGAGTTGAGTGTCATTTGGCATAGCAATGAAAAGAGATTCCATGCCTCCTGATGACATCACCCAGGGGGAGCATGTACACCGTGAAGCGGGGGGGACTGATCCCTGCGGAACGCCACAGTTGACAGAGGGCATATCTGACGTGGCTCCCGCCAGGCACACATACTCTGTTCTGTCCATGAGGTGTGATGTAAACCAGTCCAGTGCAGTGTCGGTGATCCCAATGGAGTGAAGGGGGTGAAGGAGAATGTGTCGGTCCACGGTGACAAATGCTGCTTTGAGGTCAAGAAGGATGAGAATTGATGATGAGCTGGTGTTGGCCCCCATCAATAGGTTATTGGTGACCTTGACCAGAGCGGTTTTGGTGCTATGGCCAGGGTGAAAGCTGGACTGAAACTTCTCGTACAGGTTATTGCATTTGAGGTGGTCGTGGAGTTGGATGGAGGCGGTCTTTTCAATCACTTTTGATAGGAAATGGGGGTTGGAGATGGGAGGATAGTTGGCAAATACTTCAGGGTCGAGGCTGAGTTTCAGAAGTGGCTTTATAAGGGCAATCTTAAGATAAGTGGGGACATAGCTGGCTCGGAGGGATTGGTTGATGATTTTGGTGATCATGAGGCTTATGGCAGACGTGGGTTTTTATCAAGGCTGAGGGAAATGGGTCTAGGGAACAAGTGGAGGGCTTCATCTTCCTCAGGATGGCCTCCACCTCTTCTTGCGTGATGTCCCTGAAACAGAGAAGAGGCTTAGTAACATGGGACTGAGGGTAGCCTGTCATGACTGGAGGAGCATGGGGTTCAGAGAGGCTGGTGAGAAAAGGGGGTGGGAAAGAAGGGAGGCTGGAGAGAGGGGGGACGTGATGGCGGGGCTGGAGAGAGAGGAGGCAGGGGAGTGTGTTGAACAGGGAGGATGAGGAGTAGGGGGGCCAGTGGGACTTGGGAAAGGAGGGGGAGGAGTTGTGAGCTGGCTGGAGAGAGAGGAGCAGATGATGTCAATCTTCAAAAAAGACTTGAAGCTATTGTATTGCTCCTGCATGTTGTCAGTGTGCGGAAGGGTCTGGGGTTTCCAGAATTGTTGGTGATGCTTTGGGAGTGAAAGAAGGCCGTGCATTGCTGAAGGACTTGCTGTAGGTTCTCTGATGTTCACAGTAGGCCTGTTTGTGAACAGAGAGGCCTGAGTTCTTGAAACACTTTCAAGGACTCAGGCCTGTGTACCAGGGGCTGAGCTTGTGAAGGTGACGGTTCTGGTCTTGGCTGGGGCGTGTCAGTTGAAGAGGGTGCTCAGTGATGAATTGAGCGATTCACAGATTCAGTGACAGATGGGAAATTAGCAGTGGAGAGATTATGGAGATCAGTGGTCAGGGTGACTGGATTGATGTTTTTGATGTTGCGGAAACTGAGTTGTCTGTTGGGCTTATTGGAAGGGGACAAGGTGGGTAGCTTGATGGAAATGGCCTTGTGGTTGGACACATGCAGGTCATGCACTGAGAGATTGCTGATATATGAATATGATCAAAAACAACCAACTTCGGTTGGTCATGTTGAACTGTGAAGACCTTTTCTAGCTTTGCTGGCTGCTCTTGTATTGGCTCCTCTCAGAGCTCATTAAATAACTGAGGTTTATGAGACAATAACTCTGAAAGGTCAGAGACTGAGAGAAGGTCCACGCATCCCAGATCACAATGGACATGAGCTTGGTAGCTTCATAGGGCCTATTTTATGGTTTCACAAGTGAAGGAGAGAATTGAATATATTTAAATTGCTTTTGAATTTGAATTTATATTTGCTTTAATAAAACCTTTCAATCAGTCAGTCGATTTTTGGAGGATCAGTAAATGAGACCTGCAGCATCATTCCTGACTCATAATTTAAATGAGAATGAAAACCAGACATTCATTCGTGATTAGATGGAACTGAAACGAACAGCCCACTCCTACATGAGCCACTGATCAATGCTGGAGGTACATAATGGTTTTCTCATCTGTTCTGAAATAACGAGGCGAGAGTGGGTGGAGAACTCGTGGGTCATCTGTGTTGATTCTAATCATTATTGGACAAGCACTGGTCCAGGTCTAAAAGTCCCCATTCATGACAAAGTCATCTTCCTCTTCTTTCATGTAACGTCAGAGGTTCAACTCAGGGTCCCGTAGCTGTGCCAGCATCTCAGGTCCTAGGTTGAAGAGGCTGGCCTCGGAGGTGATCTGTATAAGGGGCAGGTGGTGATTATATTATATATCAAACTACTAAAAGGTCCAGTCCATACTATCCTTACAAAAACCAACATGACTGAAGCTCCCAACTTGTACCAAAACTGCCCACTAGATCCAGAACCTGCAGCTGCTAATAGATCACCAGAAGAAGTCCAACAGGAAGTCATTATGTCAGAGATGAGGTATGTTTGTAGTCCAACAGGAAGTGGTCATCTCCATGGTTCCTCCACCAACAGCCAATGAGATTGCTCCATGTGATAAATAGGGCACATTTTCACCCTTTGACCTGGAGCTTTATACTACAACGTGGTTCGACCAATCTTATTTCTTCATCTGTCACTACAGTCTTTGGAACACAGGCAACATAGCGCCTCCCATTCCCTGCAAGCCACTCCAAACAGCACCATCCACAATCTGGGACCCCCCACCCACCCTCGGCTAGCTGACCTATGGGGAGCAGCGCAAGTTGAGGCCCACCAGGTAGGTTCAGCTGCTGAATCCAAACAGTCACTCAACTAACTGGTTGGGAGAAG
>NC_141341.1:227500-272500 GCF_037954235.1 Aulostomus chinensis | reverse complement strand
TCTCAGAGTGATATTGCACCCAAAAGGTGTCATGTGCCTTTTTGACCACGTACACTGCAGTGGTCCTTCAGAGACAGACAAGTTAAAAACAATTTTGATCATTTCCCTAAAACTTTAATGTTCAATATATTTGTACATACTCTAGTAAAGGAGGAATAAATACATCAACCACAGAGGATGAAAACCGATATACACTAACCCTTTAAGAACCACAAACAGACACTGCACCTTAAAGATTTTCAAGGTTGAAACCAGAAAAAGGAAGATAATAAAGAGATGAGTGACGGACTGTAAAAAGCATTAAACAACCTGAATAGTCAATTCACAGCTGAATTTAGTTATAAAAGTCAAATGAGACAGAATGTGACAGCTCAGGTCCAGCATGCTAGTTACCTCAGCCCAGTGGCTGGTAGTGGGTGGGAAGTGTTAGCATCAGCTAGCTCAGGTCCAGGATTCTGGTTAGCTTAGCCCAATGGCTGGTAGTGGGTGGGGAAGTGTTGGCATCAGCTAGCTCAGGTCCAGGCTAGTTAGCTTAGCCCAGTGGCTGGTAGTTGGTGGGAAGTGTTAGCATCAGCTCACTCAGGTCCAGGATGCTAGTTACCTTAGCACAATGGCTGGTAGTGGGTGGGAAGTGTTAGCATTAGCTAGGTCAGGTCCAGGCTAGTTAGCTTAGCCCAGTGGCTGGTAGTGGGTAGGAAGTGTTAGCATCAGCTAGCTCAGGTCCAGGCTAGTTAGCTTAGCTCAATGGCTGGTAGTGGGTGGGAAGTGTTGGCATCAGCTAGCTCAGGTCCAGGATGCTGGTGTGTCCAGCAGGAATCCTCCTCCTCATCATCATCAGTAGCAGCAGTCGCTCTTCTAGTCCTCAACAAACCTTTGGTTCTGTTGACCCAAGTTCCAATGGAGCTTTGGAGGTGCTGCGTCAAATCACTGCTCCTAGTCAGGAAAGTAGTTCCGGCTACGTGTCTGATTCTAACACTACAAAGTCTCATCATGTTAAACTGGTATTTAATAATACAACTGTAGTTACATTAATGCAGGCAGAGACGGAGCTATGCTAACACTTCCCACTCACTTCTATTCACTGTGCTCAGCTAACTAGCATGGCTCGTAGCTCCCTAGGGGAGGGTCTCTATTTTCTAACAGACTTTCTGTTCAAGTGGGCATGGCCTTAAAGTACAAGTCACTTTAAGTTCATGAAAGTAGAACTCTCCAGTTCTGTGTTGCATTTTGTTGCTCATTGTGTTCAATAAACAGGGAAAAACTGATACATATTAAAAGAACTCATCATGATAATGAAAAAAGCTTTATCTGTACAATAATTTTCAAACAATATCTCTAGTCCTCGTTAAAGACCAAATGAACACCTAACAAGAGTCTCTCAGTCCCGGCAGCAGTCATGACAGGTCAATACTGGGCAGCAGACATCTAATGAGGTCATTCATTACATTACTGAATGCATTAATTACCAAGTGTGTGTGTCAGCCTGCATCTTTGTTTGACAAGGATGCATCATCAGCTGATGTGATATTAGTCATCTTCTCACATCCTGGGGAGGCTGATGGGAAACTCCTGCTGTCATGTCTTTCTTTCTCAGAAAAACATCAAATAATTTCTGCTAAAGTTGTTAAGGTTTGTTAGGAGGAGGGTCTCTGCAGGGAGGGGACCAGGTCCTGAGGCTCCCGGGACTCCTGAGGCTGGGGGCATGGCTCCACCCCATCAGCTGCTCCTTTGCCCCCCCCCCCCCCCCCCAGCCATCGACCACCAGCCTTCACCTCCATGCTTATGATGTCACGTAGCATGTAGCATGTAGCATGACCACCATATGTTAGCAGCGGTAACGGTTTATGCGAAAGACGTAACAGACAACCCTTCAACATAAGTTTAAAATAGTGTGTGAGTGTGTGTGGGGGGGGGGCAACAAATCAATTGACACACATTAAAAAAAAGTTTTCCATTATAAAAAAGACCTAAACCATTGGCTCATCATCACTGTCTCCCCCGTCCTCGAAGGGCATCACTGGGGAGAGGGGGGTGACTACAGAGGGGAGAGGAAGGGTTGCGGCAGGGGGCTCATAGCTGCAACCATCTCCTGTGCTTCCACCACTTCCTGTACTACTCTCTTCACCTGCCACACCCTCAACCCACACCTCTGTTTCATTTTGGCAGTAAATTTGAAGCTGTTGGTGAGGAGCAGGGAAATGGGCGGTGCGTTGAGGAGCTGGGGGGGGGCAGGGGGGTGGAGGGGAGTTGGGAGATGATGGAGCTGAAGATGATGAAGGTGGCGGTTTAGAGACCGAGTTGTGGTTGCTGATATCCCGGAAGCTGGCGAGTGGTGGACGGAGCCTTACACCTGAGCGGGTGGAGCCCTCGATGGCCTTCTGAAGCTGGAGGAAGAGGAAGAGGAAGGAGGTCAAGGTTCTCAGAGTTCAGGAGGAGACATTAGGACATATGGAGGGGGGAATAAGTGATGGAGGAGTTTGAGTATTGATTATGTTTATTAAATACAGTCTCAGCCTATCAGGAGCCAAAAACTTCTGGATTGATTCTCTGCAAGTCCAGTTTTCAGAGAGCATAAACTCTTTTTCTGCAAAGGGATCTTGATCAGAGTCAAACAAAGATGGCGGTACCTACCTCTTTGAGTGCCACCACGCCCACCAGTTTACCGATGCTGGTGACATAAGCGTGACTCAGGCCCAGCAGCGAGAACAAAGTGTGAGTCTGCAGAGAAGCACAATCGTTTGTCAAACTATGACCAACAAATTCTTGACAGGCTCCACCCAAACAGATTATGATGACAATGATGATGATGAAGATGAAGTGAGCTGCCATCCAGGTGAACTACAGACTGAAAAGTCCTTTGCTGGATTTGAATAGTCCCTCCCACCCCTTCGTTCTAGCCACTTATCCTTGACCCCAATTGCAAAGGTCATGGGGTCACAAGGGGTCAGGAGAGGATGGTGGCAAGCTGAGAGAACCCAACTCCTCTCACTAATCAACATCTGCATCTGCCTAATAGAACTCATTTGTAGTAAAACTACAAATACTGATCTACTGTAGCAGTCAGCATCCTCTGGTTGCCGTGGTAACACCTCTCTGCTGCCAGCAGTGCTGAGAGTTGAAGTGTAGCAGCATGCAGGTGAGCAGAGATCAACACGCCTATAATCTTCATGTATGTAGTAAACATGCACAAGCTGGTGGACCTGGCAGCTCCAGACAGCCTTAACATTCATGATGACTGACAGCTCTGAAGCTGCTGCAGCAAGGAATTGTGGGAATTGTCAAAATAGGGAAACTTCAGTTAGTCATGATGATGTGTGAAGACATTTTTTTGCTGGTATCGTCTCCTCCCCTGGCAGGAAAGATGGTCCGGCACATCTATGCTATAGGAAGCTAGGAGTCGAGGCTGGAGTTCTTCCCTAAGAGTTCAGGCTAGAGCTCTCAAACGGTTGGGCCAACCTGACAAACCTGACAGGACCCGCAGATTTGGGTCATAAAAATATGCAAGTGGTTCAGGTCGGATGTTAGGCTGCCTGTTTTTCTAAATAAATGAATAAATAAAGAAAGAAAGAAAGAAAATCACGGGTAAAGCAAGTCTCTGGCTGGCTGCTGCCTGCAACCTGCATCATGGAGAGAGGCGGGGCAAACCTGACGCTGCTGTGCACCTTTAGCATGGAGGAGAAGATGGAGTTGGTAAAATTGGTGAAATTGGTGAATTCACCGCTGCTGGACTCGCTACTAGAGGAACGGGGAAATCAGAGGTGTGGAAAGTGTTTGCAGTGGTTCTAGATTCTGATGGAATGGATGCTGTGTGTGATGAAAACCATGCCGGGGGGGGGGGGGGGGGGGGGGTCAGGCTGCTGGCCGGGTTTGAGCTTTGAAAGGTTGGGTTGTAATTCTCAGGCCCGTTGTGAACTCTAGTTCAGGCTGCTCCCATCATGGCCGCCACTCACTGGCTGGCTGTCTGGGTGAAAAGGGGACCTCGTTGGTGAGTGAGTGGGTATTGAGTGAGCAGGTGAATGGCAGACTGGGTGAGCAGTTGAATAAGTGAGTGAGTGAATGGATGAATGGTTGAGTAATTTAGTCGTTTAATAGGTGACTGGGTGAGTAAGTGAGTTGGTGCATAAATAAGTGGGTGAGTTGGTGAATACATGAGTGGGAGACTGGGTGAGTGGGTGACTTAATGAATGGTTGGCTGGGTGTTTATGGTTGGCTGGGTGTTTAAGTCAGTCTGTAAGTGGGTGAGGAGTTGACTGGGTGAGTGGGTGAATGGGTGAGTGTGTGAGTAAGTGAGTGGGTAACTGGGTGAATGGGTAAGTAAGTGAGTGGATGACTCAGTGTGTGGGCAATGTTGTGAGTGGGAAACTGAATGAATGGTTGAGGAAATGAGTCGGTGAATAGATGAGTGGATGACTGTGTGAATAAGTGATAGGTTGATTGGTTGACTCTGTGTTTTAATTTCATATATATACACTCCTCCAGTAGTGCAATATCTCTCACCCTCAGCAGCACGGCCTACATTATACAGACTGTTTACATTTCATTTTTGTATTTTATTTATATAGATATATGTACATATCTTATTCTGTTATGTAATAAAAATTTATTTATTCTATTTTTATCTTTCTTCTCTCTATTTACCTTGGCTTACACCGGGACCCGAGTCCTAATTTTGTACCACGAACGTGAAAATGTGAAATGGTATGACAATAAAGGTCCTTGAATCCTTGAATGGGTGACTGGGTAAATGGATGAATGGTCTACTGGTTGAGTGGGTGACTTGATGAATAGGTTTTTTGGTGCAAGTGTGAGTGGGTCAGTGAGTGAATGGGTGAATAGGTGGCTAAAAAGCTAGAAAGGTGCCGTGGTCCTTTTTACAGACCTTGTGCAGTGACGTTCTCTCAACCAGCTGGAAAGGGGAGGGGTCCACTCGTATCTCATCAATCTCCATTGGCTTGTCCATCTCTGACTCCTCCCACACTTTGATCTGTAGCAGCCAATAAGAACACAGGTTCACATGGCTGCTGTCTGCTCTCATCATCTCATGTCTTCTCTAATAATGGACCACATTCAGCTACATGAAGATTCATAAACAGTCGTAAATGATTATTCACTGTAAATTATATAGAATCATTAGAAAACCACAGCTTGTTGGTGAAGGTGTTTGTGATGAAAGACGTGTTGCCATGGAGAACAGTTCCACATCTGGGGAACCCTGGATTCTGTCCTTGCATGTATCTGAAGGTTTCAGATGTCTGACATCTTTATAGGGTAAGGGTCCAAGATTCAGACTGAGATCCAGAAATCTTTCTTTCTTCCTGTGGGGGGCAATAAAAGAACCCAATATTGTTTTGATGCACCTGCAAATGTGAACACTAACATTCATGCCTTCATTGGAGTCTGTGGGACAGACAAGGTGCTTATTTACTGGGAAAGATAGTGAAATGGGTCCAGTGAGCTCCTTCATACATGCAGAGCCGCACCAAAGAGAAAACAAGCCAACTGAATCGTCTTTGGTAAACCTCTGCCTGTCACACTTGTTGTAGGACAAGTGGCCAGTGGCGGTCTTGTGGGTGGTACCAGGGGTCAGAGTGCAGGGAGGTCAGAGTTCAGGAGGAGGACAGCCTGGGGGAAAAAGGTGGATCTCCTCCTCTGGGTCCTGCTGGCTGGACACCGGAGCCTGGAACTAGATGGCAGCCTCTGGAATGCCGGGACGAGAGCATGGGAGGGGTCCTTCAGGATCTGGGCAGCCATGCTGTGGACCTGCTGCTCACACACAGCTGTCAGGGAGCGAATGGGAAGTCCAGTAATCTTGGAAAACACCTTGACGATGCTATGTTGATGATGAAGGCTCGGGCATTGCTGACGCCTCTGCCGGCTCGGTATGCAAATTGTAGGGGGTGGAGCTGTGAGCCTGTCCAAGAAAGGATGTGCTGTTAATGACCCTCTCCATGGCTTTCATCATGTGGGAGGTGAGGACCACTGGGCGGAGGTTGTTAGGGGTCTTCTGAGGGTTCCTCTTGGGGATAGGGATGATGGTGGAATGTTTCCAGAGCTTGGGGACAGCGCCAGTGTCCATGGAGGTCTGGAAGAGGCTTTGGAAGATGCACCCAAGCTGGTCGGTGCAGTGTTTGAGGGCCCGGCCAGTGGTGTTGTCGGTGCCAGGTGCACCGTTCATCTTGGTCCTCTGGAGGGCCCTCACAACATCCTTGGTGCAGAATGTGAGGGGGGATGCGCCGGGCTTGAGGTGGGACCTGGTGTTGGCAAGCTGGGTGGAGTTGTCGGTCTCAAACCTGGTGTAGAAGGAGTTGAGGTGGTTGGGGAGGGATGGGTGGCTGCTGCCACTGAAGTGGACTGAGTCACTGGTGACAGAGTTAACAGCTGTCATTCCGTTCAGACGCTGCGGTTCCCCTGAGGGAATTTCTCCCCCACTGTGTTTTTGTACTTCAGCTCGGCGATCTTGATGGCTCTTTTGACCTCCTTGCTTATCTCCTTCTCCTCCATCTCAGACCCAGTGAGGAAGATGTGTCTCTTCCTGTTGATGGTCTCTTCAGCTCCTTGGTGACCCAGGGTTTATTGTTGGGAAAGATGGTGACTGATTTAAAGGTAGTTGATGTAAGAGGAGACCACATCCACCTGCTCATCAGTGTCATTGGAGGGAGAGAGGAGGTTGCTCCAGCCAGTGGACTCCAGACGTCCCTGGAGAGCAGCAATGCCCTCACTGGTCCACTGTTTGATGGTCTTGGTCACCTTCTTAGCTCTCCTAATGACTGGGCTGTAGGCAGGGAGAAGCAGGATGATGTGATGATCAGTGGAGCCCACTGACCAACCGTTAATCAGTCATTAACTAACCACTCACCAACTGTTAACCAAGCACTAACCACAGACCAACCGTTAACTAACTACTGATCAACCACTAATTGACCATTAACTAACCAGTAACGAACCTGTAACCACACCGGTATGTGGACTCAGCACAGGTAATTCCTAACATGTACTTTTGTCAAATCATGCAACTTGGCAGCGTACCTCTTCTGGTGTCATGGTGTCTGACATGGGAGGGGGGCGGGGCTCCTGGAGACAAGAGGGACAGACAGATGAGACGTGATTTCTGCATGATCATTAGTGCTGCTGTGAAACAACCCGGACATCTGGACCTAACAGCCTGCTTTGTACAGTAAAACAATTTCAAGCCTTTAAATGTCTCTGTCAAAGGAGAGAGGCACCATCATCAGTATGCGATCCTCCTCCCATCTGGTCAGCCTCCGCCTCAGCCATGTTACGTTGGAGAGCATCAGACTGTGCCACATGGTCATGGAGGCCTGGCCAGGCTTAATTTGTCATGAGAGACAAAACTGCTAACCCCTCGAAGGGTGATCTGTTTCAAACCTCCTGTTTGATTGACATGCCATCCTGAGGACATCTACAGGTCTATACTGGCTCATAGCATCACCTAGTGGTGTGGGGAACCAAGCCCCACATAAGGACCATCATGTTGGTATGATATCACAATTAATCTTTGCTGTCTTGTGCGCTCAGCACTATAGCTCTACCTGGTGGATGCATTAGTCTGCTCATTTACACACCATTAAAACCTTGACACTCGTTGCAACCTTCACACGAACTGAGCTGCCACTCACACACGCACACTCACACACACACACACACGCACTCACACACGCTCACACACACACATAGAAACACACGCACACTCACACACATTCAAACATGCACACACACACACACACTCACACACACACAAACTCACACTCACTCACACACACTCACACTCACAGACATTCGAACACGCACACACACACTCACACTCACTCACACATACACACACACTCGCACTCACACACACACTCACTCACACTCACACACGCTCACACTCACACACACACACTCTCACACTCACAGACATTCAAACACACACACTCACTCACACACACACACTCACTCACACACATTCAAACACGCACACACACATTCACGCACACTCACACACATTCAAACACACACACACACCTGTGATTGCCCATCAGCTGGTCCGGTCCGGGAGGTGAAGAGGTTCCTGAGTGTTTTCCTAACAGTCTGCAGAGCAGCGTCTTTTGAGAAAGAAGAACAATTAATTAAAGCAGCGTTCATGCTTTGATAACACTTCAGTAGGGTGTGAGTGTGAGTGTGTGAGTGTGAGTGTGAGTGAGAGTGTGAGTGAGAGTGTGTGAGTGTGAGTGAGAGTGTGAGTGAGAGTGTGTGTGAGTGAGAGTGTGAGTGAGAGTGTGTGAGTGTGAGTGAGTGTGTGAGTGTGTGAGTGTGTGTGTGAGTGTGAGTTAGTGTGTGAGTGTGAGTGAGTGTGTGAGTGTGTGTGAGTGAGTGTGTGTGTGAGTGAGTGTGTGTGAGTGAGTGTGTGAGTGTGTGTGTGTGAGTGAGTGTGTGAGTGAGTGTGTGTGAGTGTGAGTGAGAGTGTGTGAGTGTGAGTGAGTGTGTGAGTGAGAGTGTGTGAGTGTGAGTGTGAGTGTGTGAGTGTGAGTGAGTGTGTGAGTGAGAGTGTGTGAGTGTGAGTGAGAGTGTGAGTGAGAGTGTGTGAGTGTGAGTGTGTGAGTGTGAGTGAGAGTGTGAGAGTGTGAGTGAGTGTGTGAGTGAGAGTGTGTGAGTGTGAGTGAGAGTGTGAGTGTGAGTGAGTGTGTGAGTGTGTGTGTGAGTGTGTGTGAGTGAGTGTGTGTGTGAGTGAGTGTGTGTGAGTGTGAGTGTGTGTGAGTGAGTGTGTGAGTGTGTGTGTGAGTGTGTGAGTGAGTGTGTGAGTGTGAGTGAGTGTGTGAGTGAGTGTGAGTGTGAGTGTGAGTGAGTGTGTGAGTGTGAGTGAGTGTGTGAGTGAGTGTGAGAGTGTGTGAGTGTGAGTGTGAGTGTGTGTGTGTGAGTGTGAGTGTGAGTGAGTGTGAGTGTGAGTGTGTGTGCTTCCTTCATGATCTCCAGAGCTTCAACTGTGTCAAAAATGGCCAAATATTCCTTCATTTCTAACAACACTACAGACAAAGAAGTGGAATAATTTCATCTTCCTGCAGTCTGAATCTGACTTTGTGGTTTCTGGTGCAATAAAGTCATGTTGTGAGTCTTTGAGATCTCAGATCTGAGGAATTGTGTATCTTAAGTGAAGTACCCTGCAGGGTACCATATTTGTGGAGGGGCTGCAATCAAACTAACCACTAGTTGTCACTGCGCTCGTCCTGTCAGATCAGACAAAGCATCAAGCACACAGATGAATCTGGATCTCCACAGCCCAGCTGGACCAGTTTGTGATTTGGTGCACTCTAACTGCTCCTATTTGGACTCCACCCTCCTGCTCAGCACACACAGCACAACAGCCTCACAAGGAAGAAGACTGTTCATGTTTCGTTTGTGTGGGAACTTATTGGGAAGGTTTATACATGATGTGGCTCTTTTTTGCCCCTGTGAGTCACAATCAACATCTGTGTCTTTACTGCTGTGGACACTAACAAAATGTGTTTGTGTCTTCTGGGCACAAATGTCCTGAACACAAGAAAATCTGGTGAGCTTCAGTGACCATCTGGGTTCTGACTAAAGCTGAGTCAGATTTGTTGGCATTTTTCTCCAAGAGGGAAGTCGGAAGGACACTGAAAATAATAAATCCAATTACATCTCCCTAGTGAGCAAAATGTGTCTGAAGGAATCAACATTACGATGACAAGCCCCAAAAGGCTTCCAGTCCTCGGCCGCGCTGCTGTGCCACACAAGAGAAATAGAGCTAAGGAGGATCATCTCACGGTTCTCCTCGTACTTGTTGAATGTATTTGTTCTCTACTGTTTTTACACTGTATTTTGAAAAAATCATTGATTCCAATAGATAAAATTACTTAAAGTAAAATAATTTCACCTACTAGAAGGTCTGGTTCCCTGGTCTCCAGGTCAGTGACCTGTAATCAACTGTGTGGTTCCCAGCAGCTGGAGATATTTGAGGGACTGCAGTTCTACATCAGATCCACCAGTAAACACCAGACCGGTGGATGGTGGAGGTTCAGTTCCACATCAGATCCACCGGTAAACACCAGACCGATGGATGGTGGAGGTTCAGTTCTACATCAGATCCACCAGTAAACACCAGACTGGTGGATGGTGGAGGTTCAGATCCACCGGTAAACACCAGACTGGTGAATGGTGGAGGTTCAGTTCTACATCAGATCCACCGGTAAACACCAGACCGGTGGATGGTGGAGGTTCAGTTCCACATCAGATCCACCGGTAAACACCAGACCGGTGGATGTTGGAGGTTCAGTTCCACATCAGATCCACCGGTAAACACCAGACCGGTGGATGTTGGAGGTTCAGTTCTCCATCAGATCCACCAGTAAACACCAGACTGGTGGATGGTGGAGGTTTAGTTCTACATCAGATCCACCAGTAAACACCAGACTGGTGGATGGTGGAGGTTCAGTTCTACATCAGATCCACCAGTAAACACCAGACTGGTGGATGGTGGAGGTTCAGATCCACCGGTAAACACCAGACTGGTGAATGGTGGAGGTTCAGTTCTACATCAGATCCACCGGTAAACACCAGACCGGTGGATGGTGGAGGTTCAGTTCCACATCAGATCCACCGGTAAACACCAGACTGATGGATGGTGGAGGTTCAGTTCTACATCAGATCCACCGGTAAACACCAGACCGGTGGATGTTGGAGGTTCAGTTCCACATCAGATCCACCAGTAAACACCAGACCAGTGGATGTTGGAGGTTCAGTTCCACATCAGATCCACCAGTAAACACCAGACCGGTGGATGTTGGAGGTTCAGTTCTCCATCAGATCCACCAGTAAACACCAGACCGTGGATGGTGGAGGTTTGGTTCTACATCAGATCCACCGGTAAACACCAGACCAGTGGATGTTTTACACTGAAAATACCTCAACCCCGACATGATGACTTGCTGTTGGACTACAAAAACCTGTCATCCTACATATTCCAAGGTCTTTGTCGTTCAGCTCACCTGTGGCAGGAAGTGTGGAGTTTGACAAGGACTCCTGAGGTTTCGGGGAAGCCAGCGGACCATTTTGCTCCTCCTGCACTCGGCTGCTCTGCAGAGAATCAGTGTAAACACTTATCAGGCAATTTATTGGAATTATTGTTCCCAGTTGAGATCAGGAACCATTATGTCAGAAGAATTAAAGGAACTGCCCTATTGAAGCAGTTGTTTTAATTCTCAGTCTGGTACATACTCTGGTAGTCTGGAGTCCTGAATTATTATCACTTCAGCACAATTACCTCTTTATTATTGCTCTTTGTGACCTTTATGGTAAAGTGAGAAGCATGAAGCTCTTCTCACCTCCAGTCCCTAAATAGTTAAAGATTATTAGACTAATCATTTAACTAAGTTAACTTAGCATTACTACATTTTAATTCTGCAAATATTATCAACATTATGATCCATCAAACTGTATGAGAAACAGGCCATAGTGATTTGATTATAAACTCACTGAAGTGAAGCCCACCTTCTCTCCATCCTCCTCTTCCTCCTCCTCTACAAAGACGAAGGAGCTTTGCTTCTGAGGTGGATTCTGCTCCTCCAGGCTGCGGCCCTGAATCACACCAGGGAAACGTTGGAGTTCACACGGTCGTCATAATGTCAGTCAACCCTTCTCCTCTTGTCATCATGGCTGTTAATGCTGAGAGTCAATTTTAATGCCCCCTTTATGTTAAAAAGCCTGATCCCGCTAGCCCATCATCATCATCATTATTATCATTGTTATTATTGGGATCCATCCCTCCATCCCTTCATCCATCATCCCTCCATCATCCATCCATCATCCATCCATCCATCATCCCTCATCCCTCCACCCATCCATCCATCCATCCATCATCCCTCCATCTTCCCCCTCTCCTCCTGTTCAGGGTGGTGGGGGTGGAGCCTATCCCAGCAGCCTTCCCCCTGGACAGGTCACCAGTCCATGGCAGGGCCAACACATAGAGACAGACAACCATTGGCTCTCCCAGCCACGCCTACGGTCAATCTAGAGTCTGGATTAACCTGGTCCCTCTTGATGTCTTTGGACTGTGGAGGAAGCTGGAGTACCAGAGAGAACCCAGCAGGAACAGGGAGAACATGGAGACTCACCCAGAAAGACCCCGTGCTGCAGCCGGGGCTCCACCCACAACCTTCTTGCTGGGGGGTCACTGTGAGGACCACTGCTCCACTGGGCCACTATTATTATTATCAATACTAAACATCTATTAATAAAGTAGGGGGGCAATGAGACAGCAAACCTGCAGTTTGGTTTGCACTGTAGTTTTGGGTTGTGGTCTCGGTATCAGTTTTCCTTGTGTACAGACAGAGGCCACAGAGACCAACAGAAGAAATTACATGTACAAACAGCCTCTACATGGTTCATTTACAGCAGAACTCTAGTTCCCAGGAGCAATTGAGACAGTTTCAAACAGAGCTTGAGTACCAGATCGAAAAGTCTGTTTGACCGACCTGCACGTCAAAGACTCACTATGCAGAACACAGAATTTTACTGAAGTCCTGAATACATGATTAACATCTCTACAGCCTCAGTTTTTCCACACCTGCATCAGGATCCGCCTCTCTGGGGACAACCACCAATCACAGAGCGCCAGCAGCTCCAACCTGTCAATGCTGCCCAGGAGGATCATTGAGTCTGGAAACACACATATCTTGGTAGAAGCTGATCTGTCTTGCTTATTTGCATGATTTCATTCAGACTGTGACACAAAGGGATCATTGCTGGACCTTTGGAGTCGACCAGAGGGATGGATTTGAGCGAGGACGAGTCCAGCAATAGTTTGACTTCTCTGTACGTGGACTGAGAGGACATGAACTTCACCTTCCTCACCATGATGTCCTCCACAAAGATGTTGTACTGGCTGTGGAGCAAACACTTGCCATATCAATACATAAATTACATATACATAGGCTGGTCATATAATTAGAATATCATGAAAAAGTTGATTTATTTCAGTAATTCCATTCAAAAAGTGAAACTTGTATATTCTATTCATTCCACACAGACTGATAGATTTAAAGTGTTTATTTCTTTTAATTATTAAAACTGACAACTAATGAAAATCCCAAATTCAGTATTTGAAACATTTGAGTATTACTTAAGACCAATTCAAAAGAAAGGATTTTTAGAAATGTTGGCCAACTTTGCCTGAATTACTGCAGCAATGCGTCGTGGCATGGAGGCGATCGGTCTGTGGCACTGCTCAGGTGGGAGGAGAGCCCAGGTTGCTCTGACAGTGGCCTTCAGCTCTTCTGCATTGTAGGGTCTGGCGTGTTGCATCTTCTTCACAAAACCCCACAGATTTTCTACGGGGTTAAGGTCAGGCGAGTTAGCTGGCCAATTAAGAACAGGGATCCCATGGTCCTCAGACCAGGTGCTGGTAGCTTTGGCACTGTGTGCAGGTGCCAAGTCCTGTTGGAAAATGAAATCTGTGTCTCCATGAAGTTGGTCAGCAGCAGGAAGCATGAAGAGCTCTAAAACTTCCTGGTGGACGGCTGTGTTGACCTTGGACCTCAGAAAACCCAGCGGACCGACACCAGCAGATGACCTTTACCTTGGACCTCAAGGAACGTGGATTCGGTGCCTCTCCTCTCCTCCTCCAGACGCTGGGACCTTGACTTCCAAAGGAAATGCAACATTTACTTTCATCAGAGATCATAACTTTGGACCACACAGCAGCAGTCCAGTCCTCTTGTCTTTAGCCCAGCCAAGACGCTTCTGACGCTGTGTCTTGTTCAAGAGAGGCTGGACACAAGGAATGCGACAGCTGAAACCCATGCGTGCTTCTGTGCCTGGTGGTTCCTGAAGCACCGACTCCAGCTGCAGTCCACTCTTAGTGAATCTCCCCCACATTTTTGGAGGGGTTTTGTTTCCCAACCCTCTCCAGGGTGCGTTATCCCCATTGCTTGAACACTTGTTTCGACCACATCTTTTCCTTCCCTTTGCCTCTCTATCAATGTGCTTGGACACAGAGCTCAGAGAGCAGCCAGACCTTCTGTGTCTTCCCTTCTTGGTCAAGGTGTCAATGGTGGTCTTTTGGAGAATGGTCACGTCAGCAGTCCTCCATGATTGTGTAGCCTACAGAACCAGACTGAGAGACCTTTTAAAGGCCTTCGCATGTGTTTGGAGTTAATTAGCTGATGAGAGTGTGGCACCAGGTTTCTTCAAGACTGAACCTTTTTAGAATATTCTCATGTTCTAATACTGAATTTGGGATTTTCATCAGTTGTCAGTTATAATCATCAAAATTAAAAGAAATAAAGAGTTGAAATCTATCAGTCTGTGTAGAATGAATGAGTAGAATATACAAGTTTCACTTTTTGAATGGAATTCCTGACAAAAATCAACTTTTTCATGATATTCTAATAATTTGATCAGCACCTGTATATATATATATATATGTGTATATATTCTTTCTCTCTCTATATATGTATACATATATATACATATATATGTGTGTATATATATATATACACACACACACACACACACACATATATGTATATATATATATATATATATATATATATAATGTGTATGTGTGTATATATATATATATATATAATTTATTATTTCTGTTCTCTAACTGGAATTGAATGCAATTCAATATGGAAAGTTCTTTCTCTTAAACTCTTTTCTACTAAAATATGCTCTAGCTCTTCCTCTAGCTGGAACCAACCTCATGTGCCCGAAGCCGAGCTCAGGCAGGTACGGCAGCTTCTTGACCTGAATGATGGAGTCATAGAGGGACGGCTGCAGGCCCTGGGCCACCATGTTGGCCAGGATCACCGCCACCATCATGGGCAGGATGTGTGAGATCTGGCCTGTCAGCTCAAAGCAGATCACCGCTGTAGACACCGTATGAGTCACTGCACCAGTCAATGCTGCCGCCCCTGTGAGGGATATGGACAGGAGGATAAAGGGAAAGAGAGTGTGGTTACATGGAGAAAGGAGAAAGGTGGAGACAGGAAGAAAGAAAGAAAGAAAGAAAGAAAGAAAGAAAGAAAGAAAGAAAGAAAAATAGGGAAGTAAAAGGAGAAGAAAAACAACTAAGAGTGAATAAGAAAGTCTGAAAATGGAGTCAGTGCACATGGGACAAAAAGCAGGGAGGAAAGAGAGATTGCTGGTGTAAGATAGGAGATAAGGGAGTCATCATTAGAAACAGGAAGATGAAATCACATCTCTTGAGGGTGAAGAGAGAAGGGGGAGGCAGTGAGAGGAAGAAGGAACAAACAAGGTTCTTAAAGAACTAATAAATGGGTGTCACATCAGGCAGAGTACAGGATAGAGGAGAAGAAGAAGGGATCCAGGACCACAGGACCTGATGGACAGGAGGAAGAGTTGGAGGAGGAGAAGGAGGAGGAAAAGGAGGACCAAGGAAGTTGTCAGGGGCGGGGTGCAGAGGATGGGAAAACTAACCAATGACTGCGTACCCTCCGGGGATAATTCGGTACAGGATGCCATCAAAGACTATCCCGTGGGGAAATAGCGTGGCCATGATCTCCCCGACCAGCCGACCAAAAGCAGCACCTGAAACAGCCAAACACAGAGCTGCAAGACAAACATATTACAAATACTGCTCTGTACTGATACTGTTACTAATACTGCTCTTATGCTCTATGAATACTGTATTGATTCATATTTCCTTGATGCTGCACTGATAATGGTACTGGAGGAATATACTGTGTTGTGTAAGATGGACTTCATGTTAACATATGAACCATCTATTATTAGTTCTATGTGTTCAAAGACCTGGACTGGCCACTAGAACCTGGACTGCAAGGACCTGGACCAGCAGCAAGGACCTGGGCGGGATGCAAGGACCTGAACAAGAAGCCTGTACTGCACTCATAAACTGTGCTTGATGGTCTAAATATCTAACCATCCTCGTCATCGTCTTCCTCCTCTTATCTGGTTGGTCCGGGTCGCGGGGGCAGCAGCCTCAGCAAGGAAGCCCAGACTGTCCTCTCCCAGCCACGTCCACCAGCTCTTCTGGGGAATCCTGAGGCGTTCCCAGGCCAGCCCAGAGATATAATCCCTCCAGCGTGTCCTGGGTCGGCCCTGAGGCCTCCTCCTGGTCAGACATACCTGGAACACCTCCTGAGGGAGGCGTCCTCACCAGATGCCTGAACCACCTCCACTGACTCCTCCACATGGAGGAGCAGCAGCTCTACTCTGAGTCCCTCCTGAAGGACTGAGCTCCTCACCCTGTCTCTAAGGGAGAGCCCAGCCTCCCTGAGGAGGAAACTCATTTCAGCCGCTTGTATTCAGGATCTTGTTCTTTCAGTCATTACCCAGAGCTCATGACCACAGGTGAGGATTGGAACGTAGATTGACAGGTAAATGGAGAGCCTCTCCTTCTGGCTAAAATTTCCTGCTCCATAACTACCCTCACTCGAGGGCAGTATGGCTCAGAGGTAGAGTGGCCGTCCAGCAACCGAAGGGTCGCTGGTTCGATCCTTGACCACGGTGACCATGTCCAAGTGTCCTTGAGCGAGATACTGGACCCATAATTGCTCCTGATGAGTAGATTGGCACCTTGCATGGCAGCCCCCCCCCCCCCCCCAAACCTGGAGTGGGCAGGCGACCCTTTTCCGGCTGAGGACCATGGCCTCAGACTTGGAGGTGCTGATTCTCATCCCAGCCACGTTAATATGTAACCATGGCAACATAAACTTAATCTAACAGGTAACCTCTGATGCTTCAGTTGAGTCTAATCATCACATGTGCTGTAGTTCTTTGTTTGCTCACCAAGTATGAAGACAGGCATGAAGGCTCCAGAGGGGATGGGCATAGTGGTGGCTACTGCAGACATCCAGAACTGCAGGAAAACAAAGGCAGAACCTCACACTCAAGTGACAGCACCATCAGCAACCACCAGGCTAGATTGATCAGATGCTCTTCATAAATTTTCCTGCTGGCAATTTCCCTACAGTCCTGCCCCCTTTCTCACAGTTGGACCATCAGCTCCCCTCCCCTCATCTGATCATCGGATCAGAACGCCACCCACCAGCTCACCTTCATGCTTCGGTTTGTGGATCATTTGGAAAGTGAGTGACTCAGGATGCTTGTGCAGATCAATGGCAAATGAAAAGTTGCAGGAAGAACTTGAGCACTGAGCAGCGTCACAAATGCAGAATGGTCCAGGAAGCGAACAGGTTGTCCCGATCCAGCTACCCAGCTAGAGGAGCTGCTCCCATGAGAGGGAGCACTCATCTGAGGCATGAACTGAAGCTGAGTTGAATGATGATAATAATCACGTTCTCCAGCAGAGAACCATTTAGAACCACACACCATTGTTTTATAACATAATGACTGTGGCACAAGTTGGAAAGTCATTAGCAGGGTGGCTAATGTTGTGATGACATCAGGTTGAGAACATTGTGGAGAACAAAGATCAAACGTCCTCTATTTGACCTGTTTCAGTGTTTGTGCTTCACCTCTCCCTCCCTCGTCTAGTCCCTCCACCAGGCGACCTTTGACCCCTAGCTCTTTGGTGCTCAGGTCCTAATTAAACCTGCCAGCAAGGATAGGCTAAGCCTGCCCCCATCTCTCTCTCTGTCTCTCTCTCTCTCTCTCTCTCTCTCTCTCTCTCTCTCTCTCTCTCTCTCACACACACACACACACACACACAAGACTCATCCATCCATCCATCGTCATCTTATTCCTTACTAGTAAGGGTTGCGGGGGGGGGGGGGGTGGAGCCTATCCCAGCATCTACGGGCGAGAGGCGGGGTTCACCCTGGACAGGTCACCAGTCCATCGCAGGGCCAACATACAGAGAAGAACAACCATTCACACTCACATTCACACCTACGGTCAATTTAGAGAATCAATCAGCCTCGTCCCCAAATTGATGTCTTTGGACGGTGGAGGAAGCTGGAGTACCAGAGAGAACCCAGCAGGAACAGGGAGAACATGGAGACTCACCCAGAAAGACCCCGTGCTGCAGCCGGGGCTCCACCCACAACCTTCTTGCTGGGGGGCCACAGTGCTGACCACTGCACCACCGTGCAGCCCACTCAAGACTCAAGACACTTTATTCTCACTAAACAGTTGCCTGGACAGTGAAATTAGCAGCATGGCCACACACACGCACACACACGCACACGCACACACACACACACACACACACACACACACGCACACACACACACACACACACACACACACACACACACACACACACACACACCCTTGTACTTATATCTTTCTGAGGACTTTCATTGACGTAATACATTCCCTAGCCCCTCCCCCGAACCATCTCAACTGACTGCCTGACCCTAGGACCCTAACCTTGACCCTAAACCTAACCTGAACCTGATTCTAACCTTGACTCTAAAACCAAGTCTTGACCTTCAAACCAGTGTTGTTTTTAGCAGGCATTTTAGTTTTATCTCAGTCTTTGGACTAAATGCTTCTTAGTTCTAGTCCCATGTTCGTCATTTCTATCCTTGATAGTTTTAGTCGATGAAAACTCAAAGGTTTCAGTCAAATATCAAAGATCCTCTCAATAAAGATGTGTGTGTACTGAAGAGGCCACTCCAGTGTTAGAATGAAGCACTGAACTGATCCACCTTCAAAGGGGAGTTTCCCCTCTTTTTCTCTCTCTACCTTTTACTTTTATTATTTTGTTACAGAAGCAGACAACACACTGGCCCACAATAGGAGTATTGTATCACAATAAAATAGGATAAACTAAATAAAAGCACACTTGACTTCCATGTGAACGACCTCATGTCCTCCATGTTGGCTTCAGCTGCTGTTGTTGGTTAAAGCATCCAGGTGTGTTGCTTAGACAGGGAACAGCAGCAGGTCTGAGGACTCCCGTGTTTCCCAGTCCCACAAACACGGGTCAAAGCACTCCACCTGCCCCCCGTCCACAAATGGACAGGGTTTTATTCATAACATGCTAGATTACTAGAAGGCTGCTTTAAACCAGCCAACATTAGCGGCCCTGGCAGCCCCGTTCATTCTAGCTTTAGCATGTAGCACTAGGAAGCGCTCTCTGCTCCACGGGGAGGTGGAACCACCATCACCACAAACTTTAGGCTTCATTCAAACAGAAACTGCATCTCAGGGCGAGCCTCACAGACTAAAGCTATGCTTCAATCATCCCTCTGTTCAGGACCAACCGACGCTGCTGCTGCTGCTGCTGCTGCCGTGGTGAGAGTCTTGTCCTCTGCAGGCAGGCCCAGACTGTCTCTGTGTGTGTGTGCATGTGTGTGTGTGAGCGAGAGGCTTTTAATGGGTGTGTACTGATGATGGGGGCGTGGCCAGTAGGACCAACAGCTCCAGCTGGCTCCATGCTGGTGTTTGAGCTCTTGATTGACATTGCACGCTTGTTATACTTGGTGGAAAAAACCCTGCATGTTTTGACACTTTGATCGTCCACCAACTAACAATTTGGTCTCGTCTCGTTCTCGTCAGACGAAAATGTTTACAATTTGGTCACATTGTCTTCACAGGGCGACGGTGACATCCGTCTTAGTCTCATTATCGTCATGGAAAAAAGGGTCTGACGTCGTCATTCTCGCTTTCGTCCAGCGTGACGAAAACAACACTGTTTCAAATGGCCCTTTGAAGAAGTGAGGACCAGCTAAAATGTCCCCACTTTCCAAAAATGTCCTCACTCTGTTGGTTAAATTCATATTCTAGTCCTCACTATGTAGCAAGTACAAGAGCACACACACGCGCACACACACACACACACACACACACACACACACACACACACACAAACAACTTGAAAAACCCACAAGTACTAAACACCACTGACCTTCATGAGGAAGAAGAGCAGCAGGATGATGAAGACACTGACATTGGGGTGGAGCCAGGCGGTGGACCGGCCCAGACCTGGTGGTGGCGAGGCTGTAATCTTGGTCCAGGTGAAATTATCAAACAGAGAGCTGATGCACTCCCTGGGCATCAGCTGTGGGTGGGGGGGTACAGCATTTGAGCTCACTAAGATGTTTTTCCCTCCTTTATTACCTCTAAGTGACTCCAGAATGCAGGAAGAACCAGCCACGTGAATTTAGCTAGAAGCTGACAGAGACTGACAGCTATAACAGGATATGAACTCTAACCTCTCCTGCCATGAACTGTCCGAACCCTGGAGGGAAGGTCAAGGTGGCGATGACCAGTGTCACCATGGCAGGAAACAGCAACCGGCTACAATAGGACACAGAGAAAAAGTTGTTCTTCCCGTGAAACTAAATCTGAAGGAGAAAGAACCCCCCACCCCCACACACACGCACACATCCAACTGAGCCACTGCTGAGGCTCCACCCCAGATATTTGATCCCAGCACTCACTGTTTGGTGAGGAAGCGAGTGATGGCGTTGGGACGTCTCATCAGCAGCACCACCTGCCTGTTGAGGTAGACGAAGAGCGCTCCCAGGAACCCACAGATGATCCTGGACAACCAACCAGTCCCAGATTACACAGATTACCAGGTTTCATGGTCACTGAACAGTCTGCGCTCATGTTACTGTACAACTGCACATACATGGTAGACATTTTATTGAACATTATTGACAGTGACAGCTGTGACATCACAGGGTGGCTCAGGAGAGTCTCCGTCCTCCTTCTTGTTGTAGCTAATGTGAACTCTCGAATGTTACATTTGCATTAACTCTGACTCATTAAAAATTACGCACAAACACACACACACACACACACACACACACACACACACACACACACACACACACACTCACCCAATGATAGCAAAAGCAGGCAGCTCCTGCAGGTCAAAGGGGAAATCCATGCGGAAGTTTGTCCTGAATAGAGCAGTGATGGTGACTGGAAGATGAGGACAAGACATTAAGTCAACTGTTCCTTTACTTCAGATCATCTGGAGATAAAATGGGTCCAGAAATATGTTTAAGTTGTGATTGTCTGGTTCTGTTTGAGGATGATGGGAAGTACTTAGAACAGGAGAAAATCTGCTGCTACACACTGGACAAGGACACCATCTAGTGGACATTTCCAACACGCATTGAGTGCATTTACAAACAAGTGGTGTTGGATTTTGGGTGGCCCGGTGGAGCAGTGGTCCTCACTGTGGCCCCCCAGCAAGAAGGTTGTGGGTGGAGCCCCGGCTGCAGCACGGGGTCTTTCTGGGTGAGTCTCCATGTTCTCCCTGTTCCTGCTGGGTTCTCTCTGGTACTCCAGCTTCCTCCACAGTCCAAAGACATCAAGAGGGACCAGGTTAATCCAGACTCTAAATTGACCGTAGGCGTGGCTGGGAGAGCCAATGGTTGTCTGTCTCTATGTGTTGGCCCTGCCATGGACTGGTGACCTGTCCAGGGGGAAGGCTGCTGGGATAGGCTCCACCCCCACCACCCTCAACAGGAGAAGAGGGGGAACATGGAGGGAGGGAGGGATGAATGGAGGGATGGATGGATGGATGGAGGGATGGACGATGGATGGATGGATGATGGGTGGATGAATGGAGGGATGATGGGTGGATGGATGGAGGGATGATGGGTGGATGGATGGATGGATGATGGGTGGATGAATGGAGGGATGATGGGTGTATGGATGGAGGGATGATGATGGATGGATGGAGGGATGATGATGGATGGATGGAGGGATGATGGGTGGATGGATGGAGGGATGATGGGTGGATGGATGGATGGATGAATGGAAGGATGGATGGATGGTGTTGGATATCAATGTGACAGCTCCTGTCAGTTGTTTCAGAGCTGGAAACCTGTGAAGTTGAACTTCACATGTACACAACAAGAACTTAATATATTTCTGCGAAATCAAAACAGATTCAATAATGGAGAAGAGATTGATAAAAACATATAAGAGCGAATTAATGCATACTGGGAGGATATAGTGGGAGGATATAGTGGGAGGATCTGGGGTTACACACAGTTGTGATATTTACTTGTAAATGTGTTTATCATGTGAACTTTTTGTTTTGTATCAAGTACTGGATTGTTTCTGTTCGTTAATTCGACAAGTGCTCAGTAGCTTTAACATGTGCTCAAAATGATTATTATTATGATTATTATTAATTTTAGTATAATTACTATCATTATACATGTCTGAAAGTATGATTCAATTAGGCATTGTCCAGTCCAGACAAATACAACCACTGGAGTTTAATTATCTCAATTATCTCCATCTATAGTCGCCATCTGTACCTGAGTCTTTGTTAAAGACAGACAACACTCGAAATATGAAGGCGCTGAAAGTAGCAGCAAAGTATCCTCTCCAGTAGTTCCGCACAGCAAAGTAGGTGGAGGTGACTTCGATGCTGAAGAGAACTCCTGTTAGCCAGAGAACAAGAACCATAGATATCAGAGATCTATTTTCCAGCAACAATATTCCAGTGTCGCTCGTGTTTCATTCTGTTGATGACAACGCTGAGTGCCAACATTACTGCATTGATGCTGCAGTAAGAAACAGAAGTCACTCCATGTTAAATTTCATAAATCATATCAGACTTTTTTCTTTGTTTATAAGAATTTGACTCGTTAGGCAGCCATCTTTGATGTTCTGATGCTCTAAATGGTGTCTGGTCATTTCTGTGTTAAACATCGTTCAGTTAAATTTTTTCTTCTTCCCACTTGTATGCAGCATTAATACATGCAGAATGTGACATTTGGTGTTATCAGAATGTCGACGTCGGTCAGTGAGCTCATGATGGAGCACACGTGACCAGACAGGAAGATGTCGCCCACCTCCAAGGGGTGTCCCGAAGCAGCAGCCCACTCCCACAGCACACCCCACCGTCAGGATGTCGGTGTAACAGTACGGGTTCTACTGATCCAGACACAGAAATAACTTACAGAGGAGGAAGATCTTGGAGTTAATGACGATTTTTGGCTGAACGGGGATGAAGGTGGAGGAAGCCATCATCAGTTACCTGATAAACTCCAGAGAAGAAGGACATGAACCTGCTGAGGACGGCAGCACAGATACTGGCAATATGCACAAATGGGCCCTGAAAGATAAAGTTTCATGATTCTGGTTTTGTTGGTCCAGTCCAGAGGAAAAAAAACTGTATTTGTCATAATGACACATAATTACAAATTACACTGGGAGCAGCTAGTGGTCGTACGGAGGATACCACCCATCGCCCCAGCAGTCCAACTCGTTCATTTATTTGCACATTTTAGAATCAAGAAAAATCAGGAGACGAGAAACATAGATTAATTTAAACCATAGAAATAGCCTTTATGGCCCAGGGCTGTTCATAGAATACAGACAGAAGCAAGCACATGAAAATATAGGCCCCAATGAGAGTACGTAAGAGTTTATGGAACCACCCACCTCTTTGCCTACTGGCATGCCGCTGCCCAGAGCAGCAGTCAGACCAATGACTTTAGCAACGAAGGCCTTGAGCGTCAGATATTCCTTCAGAACCACACCTCTCAGGATAGTCTTCAGCTCTGGAATACCAGAACCTAAGATAGCAAGTTGTTTAGATGAGGTTGATGGGAGGACAGAGATCTGACACACAGTACTGATATAACCGGACAACCACAAGCTTCCTGGTTTGTTTGTTGGGTTCTTTTCTGATCTAATTAGTGTTTTGTGTCCTTGTTCAGAAGGGAAACCTCTTAAACATTCCTGCCTCATGTTTTAGAACACTTTCAGTTGTATTACTGAAGTGCTGCCAGAGGCAATAATGCAACCAGGAGGGTTTCTTTACAATCAGATAATACCTCTGACTGTGCTGGTTGTAGAGATGAAAAAAATAACTTCATTGAAACTTTTTGCCAACTCGGGGATAGCCTGTGTCAATCACTCATCCAAAAATGTATGAATCCATCAAATTACAGGAGCTGTTGAAGCTCAGACTAGTGAGTAACCCAAACAAACCAAACAGAGGGAGAAAAACAGGAGGAGCAGAATGTGATTTGACCATTCTAAACAAGATTGGTGTGAAAGCACCCAAAGGAGAGATGAGTAGGAAATGAGTCCAAGTGGACAGGAGGTACAGACCGATGGCTTGAGGAGAGACCAGGTGACAGAAGAGGGAGGAGAACAGGATGAAGATCAGAGGATAGGAAACCCAGGCCAGATATTGCAGGGGTATGTTCCCCCTCAGCTCCCCATGAATCCACTTATAGGCTAAAGGAGAGGGAGGAGAAAAGGAAAGAAAAGAGGGAAACAAGAAAGGAACAGCAAGAGTGATTGAATAGAGAGAAGAGAGATGGATGGATGAAAAGAGGAACAGAGCAGAGATAGTTGAGGGAAGGATTGAGAGAGGTATAAAAAGACAAATATTCAGACCAAAGCCCCTCCCAGTAGCACCCGCTAACACCTGGAGCTTGGCTACGTCTTTAATGAACGTTCGATCCCGGGGCACAAGACCCACAGCAGATGCAGGAATTTATCGGCACTTGTGCGAACATAGATGAACATCTGAGCCACAAATTAACCTGTCTCACCATACAATCTGCTCTCTCTAACCCAAAGGCCTTGATGGAATTCCTTCAGATTTCGCTCAAATGTCAAAAGGGACTCACAGATGAACTGAAAAGATTCTGGTGGGAGGATTAAAGGAAGGGATTAAAAATCTAGAGCATATCTTCCAAGACAAAGAATTCATAGAATTTAACCAAATTACAGCAAATTATGGTATTAACAAAAACAAATTTCTGGAATATCTTCAGCTCAAATCTATAATACAGGCACGGTTTGACCTTACCCAGTTAGACTTAGAACTTCCACCCAGAATAACAGATTTTTTACAAATTTCACCCCCTAAGCTACTGTCTAAAATTAACTCAATAGTTTCAACAACAGAATTTATAATCTCTATTCCTTCATCCAAATGGGAGAAAGATCTGTCGATCAACCCACACCCTAACTTTTGGATACAAATCTGCTCCAACACATTTAGAATGATTCGCAGTGGTAACCTACAATTAATAAATTACAAGGTTCTCCACAGAACACACGACACAGGACAAAGGATGTTCCAGATGGGCCTCACACAAACAACCATTTGTCCATATTGTGTGACTGGCTCACCAGACTGCTATCTGCATGCTGTATGGCTTTGTACACCTGTTAACGATTTTTGGCAGGGGGTTTGTAAAGACCTATCACGGTGGTCAGGGTACCCCATCCCCACCTCCCCCTCACTTTGTCTGCTAGGTGACCTCACTAATGTTAATATGGAAGTAAACAAATCCTGCATGCTCCTCACTGCTCTAAGCATCGCAAAGAAGGCCATCCTGATGAATTGGAAATCCAAGAACAACCTAAGCATCACTCAGTATAGAAACCTTTTATTAGACAACATTTCCATGGAGAGAATGTCTGCTTGGGAGGAAAGTCGATCGTCAGAGTTCGAACAAATCTGGTCCCCGATAATTAAATCCATCACATAGTTTTGATGGGGGGGGGGGGGGGGGGGCTGGGCTTCGTGGCTCTTGCCCCGGGACAGGTGGCTATGGACGCTGGCTGCCTTCGGTGTCCGATGGCTCGCTGGGCTGGTGGGCCCGGGGTTACTGCCTTCTGGGGCGGCTTTGGGTCTTGCCTGTTGAGGGATGGTGTGGCGGGCGGGGGGGGCTGCCCCTATCATGGCGGCACCCTGTGGGATTGGGGGTTGGGGGTCCTTGGGCTGGGTCGGGGCCTCCACCCGGCATGGGGGGGTCGGGGGCCCTGGGCCCTGGTGCTGGGGATTCGCGCCGGTCCCCCGGTGGGGTCCTGCAGTGGGGGGGGGGCTGTGATCGCCCGGTCCCCGGGCACTGGCGGGGTGTGCTGGGGCCTGCCGTGGCGGCTGGGGCATGTTTGCCCCCGGACGCTGGGAGGAGGGTGGGGAAGGAAGGTTAGGTGGGGGTTGGAGAGAGAGGGGGGTTGAGGGGGAGGGGGGAGGGAGGGAGGGAGGTAAGAGGGTGGAGAGGGAGGTAGAGGTGGATTGCTTGGTACCTGGGACTTGCTGGCCTGGGGCCCTGCCGCTCCCCGGGGGGTCGCACCCACATTTGGGAGGGGTTTGCTAACCTCAGCCCGTCCTCGGGCGGGCTGGGCCCTGGCACGATGTCCTGGACTGCCGCCACTCCCGGACAATGGGAGGATGCTGGGGGACGTCAGAGGGATGGGGGCTGACCTCCTTGATGCTGATCGAACTGGGGGCCCTGACCATGAGCTGCTGGCTGGGGGTTCCGCCGTGCACCGGGGGGCCTGGGCCCTCCCTGCCCTCGCACTGTGCGGTGGTGGACCCTCTGCCCGGATCTCTGGACAGTGCCCCTTGGTGCTCCAATCTGACCCCTGGACCAGGTAGGCTAGACTCCCTGTCGGCTGGTTGCAGTGGCGACAGGGTGGTCAGTGGGGCCAGTCTAGAAGTTGGCCCCCTGCAGGTCTGGCCCATTCGTCAGTCCCTGTCATCGCCTCTCTGTCCCATCACATCACATCTCATGTGACACTAGGCCTTGAGGGGCTGGACCCCCCAATTTTAATCACATCGTAGACATTAAGGGCTTGGGGGAGTGCATGAGGATGTACTGGGAGACTCTGCCATCTGCAACCGTCGGGGCTCCCATGCCCTGGGTGCCTCTGCCAATTTTAACTACATTCTAGTCATCCACATCATCACATCTACATTCCCACGCACAACACGCACCCTGCACCATGTTGGGATGGGGGGGCAGCTAAGGCGGGGAGTGGGTCCAGTGCTGCCTCCTTTGCTAACTGCACCATTGCAGGCCTGGGGGCCTGGTCAGTGCTCTTTGGGGGGGGGGGGGTGGTCCTCCTCCCAGCGTGGTGGTTGGGCTGAGGTTGGTCGCGGGCCCTGCTGTTGTGCGGTGGATCACTCGCTGGCGGTTTCACTAAGTCTGAGGTGCCCTGGACCGTATCAGCATCTATGGAGTACTCAGCCCCTGTATGGAGGAAGATGAGGGTATGATTGTTTTGTCCGGGGGTGGCGGTCCTGGGCGTGCCTTCGGCTCACCCCGGCAGGCAGGTTGGGCCTCTCGGGGGAGTGGGGGGTCCTGGCTGGCTGGCTGGTGGTGCCCTATAGCCTGAAGCCCGTCTGCTCTGGTGGGAGGGGGAGAACAGGGAATGGGTGGAGGGGATGGGGATCGTGGGTTGGGGGGGATAGCTCTGTATGGGGGCGGTGGGACTGGTCGTGGTGGTGGGCTGTGGTTGCCCCTCCTGGGTGTGGGGTGTGGGTGGGTGTCAGCCTCGCCGCTGGCGGACCTCTTGGGAGGCTCTGGTCGGGTCTCGTGCCAGGGGGGCCCTATGCCCCTGGGCTCTGCTCATGCTGTGGGGGGGGGGGGGTGCCCGGCGGGACCGGGGTCCTCTCTGCCCTGTCTCTCTGTGGGTTGCTTCCAGGTGGGGGTTGCTGCTCCTATGCTTTCCTACGGGTCCTGGCATGGGTTGGGCCTGTGGCTGTTTCCTGGGGGGAGGGGTGGCCTGGGGCTCCCCGTGTCCTGGGGGTTTCTGGGTGCTCTGGTGGCCTGGTCCTTACCTACCTGCTATCCTGGACTGGGGGTGCGATGTCCTGGCCCCCCCACATCAGCTACAGCCAGCTATGCACAGCATCCAAGACAATCTGTAGCACACACACATACACACATACACATACACACGCGTATGCACACAAACACGCATGCGGCGCACAACTGACCCATAAACACACACACACATTTATCTAAAAATTATATTAAACCAAATGGTAACCCTGCACTGGAAATTCTGCAACCAATGTTTTTTCCTTTTTTTTTCTTTTCTCCTCTCTGTTGTTGTTGTTACTTTTTCTGTTTGTTTGTTTGTTGTTTTTTTCTGCTATTCCTGTTGTTGTTTTTGTCCCCCCCCCCCCTTGTCTTCCCTATCCTGTCCCTGTTCTCTCTCTATCCACTCCTGTCCTCAGTCCGGTAGGTTCATCAATGAACCAACACCATTCCTAATAAAATTAAACATAAATAGCAATAGAAGGAGTTTATCAGGTTCTCCCTATGCAGAGTAAAACTGCTTCAGTATAACAAGGCACCAGGAACATGGATGCTGCTGCTGAACAGGACAGGTTAAAAAAAAAAGAAAAGAAAAGATTCAGGTGGTCAAAGATCTGTGTTACAGGTGTTTGTTGTGGAGGCACATTGTTTTCCAGCATGGTGTTTTGTAGAGTTGAAGTGTTGTGAGGCATGTTGTAAACTCTGCATTTGTTCAGTGGGAAACAGAGACATATCCGCCAGTCCTTAACCCAGACAGTCCTACCTTGCAGACTCTTTGCACTGGCATAGTCCATCGTCCAGCTGACCAGAGCCATTGTGATGCCCAGCAGAACCAGGAAGATCCAGTCCTCTCCCAACCTGTTCACCAGGAAGCGCTGCACTCGAGCTATGCAGTCTGACAAATCAAAGGTCATAAGGTCACATGCTCATTTACTCGTGTTTCTATTGTCTGAACTGCTCACCTCTACACTTGGAGTAGGAGCGTTTCTTCTTTATAGAGGCCATAAACTCGGGTTCAGCCGTCTCCACCTCCATGTTGGACTGGCGTCTGTTTCTCTGCTGATGGCGACTTTGCTCTCCATTTTGGCCATAGAGGCCATGTCCTTGACAAGTCTTTGAGGTCTGGTGATGGTTGCCATGTTTCTTGATCTGTCTTTCAGTCAACAGGCGTGTGGCCTCCCACCTGCCAGAGCCTCCCTGGTTCTCTTGGTACTCCCCATAGAGCTGTCAGTCAACCAGCAAACCAATGTTTTAACCAGTTAGAACAGATCACCCATTCATTAGAGATTGACAGGAAGTTCCTATGTGACTGTAAATGTGAGAGATAGCACTCTCCTGCTGGCAGAGGGGCTCATTTTAAAAATAGTAGGACCACATGTCCTGATGGAAGCGGAAACATTAATCACTTCTGGACGGACGCCACAAAAACAGCCTGGGACATCTGGGGAGACATTAATCCCACACTCCGCCCGCAGGAGAGGCCTCTCCTTTCCCCCAAAGCATCATGGAAACCACTTTCTCTTAATCTTAGCATACATTTACAACACAATCGCACTAGATAGCATCTATGATTACTATTGAAAGACATTGTTACTCCTCTTTGTAAAATTTGGCTTCACTCCAATATAAAAAATTAGAAACAGTTAAGTGTATTTCTTTGTTTGGAAGTCTAATTACTACTGCATCACTAAGTATGACTATTGCTTTAAATTTCCTGACAATTAACCCCTTAATAGTGGCATTTATCTGTCTCCCTGTGGCCAATTTTCACCAAATGTGGGGGGCAGAGCCTGATAAAACTGATTAAATATTGGGGCCAGAGTAATCACACCGCCACTTGGTGACAACAGTAAATGAGATGTCGTATTGGTTTTCCACTTGCACTACAGGCCAGACCCACATTTGGGTTGGCCAGAAGCACCTGTGATACTTCATCCAAAAACTGCATTTTGCCAGTCAGATACTCATAAACCAGCCACTTATAGTTAGCTTGGAGCTGATGGAAACTGATGGCTAACAACAGTTAACTCACCAAAAACATGCATTTTTTTTTAACTCTCCAGGTTGTCTGGTGTAATCCAGGTGATTCACTAACACTTTGAGATGAAAACTAACAAGGACACTGAGAATGTCATGGTTTATGGGAAAAAGGACCCAAACACAGACGGCAGGCAATTGGAGTTCAAACAAAAGTATTTAATCTCAAAAAGGAAAACACAGAGGTTAAATTCAGAGGGAAATGAGACACAGGTGGTGCAATAATCACAGCTAAAACACAGGAGGTAATCCTGGCAGGAAGCGCAGGAAGCACAGGAAGACAGGACACGAACTACAAAATAATACAGGAACTTGAGACAGGGATCATGACAGAGCACCGATGACTGGGGGTCAAAGTTCACCTGGGGATGTACGAGTGATTTCTAGTTTTATGGTGAGATATAGTATATATTGTTATTAAATGTAATTATATGGTAGCAGGAACTAATTCTACTTGTGACGTCAGAAACATCGAGCTTTAAATTTGAAAGAGGATGAAAAGTTATTTTCGTATCAAAACTGTAGACTAAATTATTTTCTCATCACTTGCTTAAGAACAGCAACCAACCATCAATATGGGCTGGAATAGAGATTCACAACATCAACAGCAGACAACAACAAAAAAAAAACGCCTCAAACTCAAATGAACCTGAACAACAACAGCAACACGAGAGGAATCAACAATCTGCCATTCAGTTAGCATTGCTGACACTTGGGACATTTCTTGCTGTAACCTTTCACCAGTTGAAAGATCATGGAGGGAAAGACTGATGGATTGATGACACACACACACACACACACACACACACACACACACACACACACGTGCGCGCAACTTAGCTTAGCTTATGGTTGTCCATCATTTTTGATGATGACCTCCAGTTTGGTCCAGTAATGGTGGGTTCAGATATGACTAAACAGTCCAATCCCGGAACAACACATTTTATGTTTTATTGCAGGTGGGGCATATGTGGGTTGTGGAGGTAGTGTTGGTAGCAGTGGCAGCCATGGGTGTCTTTCTCCTGAGTCTCTGTTGCTGTCTTCTCGCACTTCTGTCCTCCTCTAGCCTTCCAGTTCCTTCGAAGCAGCACTGCCGCCAGGAGTCATGGACTGCAGCTGCAGCCTCCAGATCCTCAGGCCTAATGTTGCATTTCCTCAAAGAAGTCTTCAGCTTCTTCAGTTGGTCCTTATACTTGATTCAGGTAGCATTGGTTGCATGATGGTGTTTATCAGCCTCAGTAGCATAACCTTGGCATGTACCTTGCCAGCAGCAGACAGGCGTGAGATCCCCTACTGTTACCGCAGATGGACTATTCACCCTTGCCTTTGTAGATGGGAATGATGCTGGCATCTGTCCACTGTTTGAGTATGTTATCCTCTTCCCAAGCCCTTGAGATGTACTGGTGAATCGCTCTTGCACAAAAATACCCTCCCCCCTTTCAGCAGTTTGGTGGGGATGTCATTAGTGCGAGGGGACTTATTATTTTTAGGAAGTGGATAGCAGCTACAACCTCCACGAGGGTTGGTGGCTGACTGAGTGCAAGTATGGGGGGTTGTTCAGGTAGCTCATCCAGAATGGTGTTTTGTACAAAAGAGTGCTGGTTGAGTAGGGCATCAAAGTTTTCAGCCCACTTCAGCAGCATCTGATTTTGGTCCTTCAGAAGTGTGAGACCATCTGTTTTCAAAGGTGTGACAGAGCAACTTTTTGGGCTAGAGATGCCTTTCACAGAGTTGTAAAAAATTATGAATGCACTTCTTGCTGGACTCTCGGAGGCACAGCAGGGAGCGCACTGATATGTGGAGTTTGGCAATGATTATGCAATGGTCTGTCCAGCATTCTGCTCCTCTCATGGCACTGGTTATGAGAACATCGCTGATGGCATTGCTGTAATCTATTTGGTGCCCATTTTGGAGCTTGGATGCATCCATGATGTTTTACACTTGTTCTTCTGCTGGAACATTGTGTTTGTTATGGTCAGGTCATGCTTGGCACAGAGAGTCAATAGTCTCAGTCCATGGCAGACACCATGTCCACCAAGTACTCTTGACCATATTTTGATGTTCTGGCCAACCTGGGCATTGAAGTCACCAAGCAGGAGGATCTTATCATTCCTAGGGATTTGGCAGATAACCTCATCCAGTGACTGATAGAGGCAGTCCTTGACCTTGTTTTCAGATGGCATGGTTGGTGTATAGGCACTGAGAAAAGTGGCAAAGCATTTCTTTGCTGGGAAATACGGAGGGACATTAGCCTATCACTGATGCCGACAGGGGTTTCAGTCAGGCTTGGTCGGAGTGTGTTCTTGACTGCTAATCCCACACAATTCAGGTGTTGTCAATCAGGGGAGTATCCTTTCCAGAAGAAGGTATAGCCCGTTCCTTCTTCCTTTACGGTGCCCTCAACCAAAAGCCTAGTCTCGCTCAGGGCAGCAATGTCAAAGTTGTATTGCCTCAGCTCAGCAGCAGTAAGCGCTGTCCTCTGGTGAGGTCTGTCGCTGCTGGTGGAGTCCAGGATACCAGTTTAAGGTTTCTTGTTTTCTTGTTATTTCGACCACAGACTGGAATGTCCCAACAGGTGCAGTAACCTGTCAAGGATGGGATGAGAGGACAATTTTTAGGCCAACTTTTCTAGGCCCCTCCCCTCTTGGCGGTGAGCAGTGCAATCCTAAGTAGGGCTGCTCAGTCGCACAGGGGTCTGCCGAGAGCAGCTGTCACTCACAACTGCTAGTGACCATGAATAGCCCTGTGCTGCTGAGATGGAAGGTTCTGGTTGAAGGCTTCCAGCTCATTCAAACCTGCCCCTGTTACCAGATGCCCCATCGCTACCAGACTTTGGTCTTGAATGGTTCAGAGGGTATGTCACCAAGGCCAAAACTGGACACCTACGCAAGGAAGTTTTTAGAGTGCCACAAGGGAGCACTAACCTCGTAGCACTTCTTGGCTGTAGAAGGGTGTAATCAAGTGGCAAGGGAATCCCAAGATGACAACCATCCTTGCCAGTTGCAGGTGGCTGTCGGTACCTCAGTCGTTTTGGGATCCACCTACGTGTGCTGCCACCACGTTGGTTTTCTCTCAGGGACGCTCCTCTAGCCTTTGTCATCCCAGACTTACCCACAAGGCAGCGGGAAAGTGGTAGGTCAGTTCTGGGTGGGGCTAAAATCAGTTCATGTCCACTCCACATGGGCCTGCATGTTAGACCCCTGGGGACTGCTGCAACTCCGACATCCCCGACCAGTTTCCATGTGAGGCACTTTACGAGTTTTGGTGGCAGAGAGGCTATGTACCGGCAGGAGGGGACTTACGTGCTGGCTCTCATTTTCACCCCTTGACGGGGGCTAGCCAGCGGCAGTAGCTGAAAGCAGAAAGTAGCAAGCAGAGGCAGCATGAAGCATGCACTAGCTACAAGCATTACTACTACGAATACTACTTCTACTACTACACACACTCACTCACTCACACACACACACACACACACACACACACACACACAGTCTGACGGGTTCATGTTGTTATTGTTAGTGTGTGACATGATCACCATGGTGATCAGATCGTCCATATGACTTGTCTGTTTTATTTCAGCTATTCCACCTCTGACTACATGTTAGGTTAGCTGAGTCAACCTGGCAACCAGATTAGATTAGTGCAGCAGGAAGGAGGAAGACACCTGCTGGCCAGGAGGTGGAGGGGTTCAACACTGTACCTTAAAGAGCAAAACATAGAGATGACACTAAATAAGGCCAGAAAAGTGATCTTTTTGAAAATTACACTGAAGTTGACCTTTGACCTTTTGGATGTGTAAGGTCATCACTTAATGGCTTTCAGCTCCCTGGCCAACATGTGCCTCTAGTGTGGAAGCATAAAACCAGGATGTACATCTATGTGTGCCAGCATGGTGGCGGGTAACCCTAACCAAACAAACTCCTTCACCTCTTTCCATCGTCCTGCATGACCAGGGAAACCCTACCCACCACTTGTCACTTTGACTCCTTCTTTTCCTTCCTTTAATCTTTGCCTGTGAAACCTGATTCAGGGCTAAATTTAAACCGTGGTGAGATCCAGTTTTCCTCATTGCTCTTCCCAGCACCTCTTTCCCAGCCATCTTCAGATTTATCAAGCACTGGGACATGTCCCCACTATTAATTAATAATTAGCTATATATACATTTAAAGTATTATTGCCCAATAGTAATGCTAGATAGTAATGCTGCACCGCCAGCCACCAGGGGCCACTAGGAGCCACCAGGAACCACTAGGAGCAACTAGGACCCACCAGGAGCCTGCCCTGCAGGAGCTCGTCCCTCCATGATGGTTCCTCCAGAGTTGTCCTCCAGAATACCATTGAGTCCTTGATGAAGGTTCTTTGGTTCTGTTGATACTGGATGTTTCCTAGCACATGTCACAGTATCCATGGTGTTCTGGAGAACAACTCTGGAGGAACCATCATGGAGGGATGAGCTCCTGCAGGGCAGATACCACCTCCAGGTAGGAGAAGAGTCTGATATCAAGAATCCTACCAGAGATTGAAAGTGGCAAGATGAGAGCTGAGATGCAACAGAGGCTCCACTCGTGGCAGCACAGGAGCAGGACCAGATGGGTAGAGGCCTGGGCTAGTGGTCAAGAAAATCACACAGGACCCCAGGACCAGGTTGAGGTCTACACCACCACACAGGACCCCAGGAGCAGGCCAGGGTCTAGACCACCACACAGGACCGCAGGAGCAGGCCACGGTCTAGATAACCATAATGAACCTCAGGAGCGAGCAGGACCTTGCCACTGGGGGCTGTGACCCCAAATTGGGGAAATGGTTCCAGCATATTCCTGATAGAACTCCTGAAGTCTCAGTCTACAAGAGCTCAGAGGACCAACTGAGATACTGCAGGACCCTCAGAGTCCCAGACCTCCTAGACAATAGTGTCTGAGTTTGATGAAGTAGCTATTGTTTTATGGATTCATCCACCCAGCAAAGAGACAAGTGGGTCAGGCAGACAGAGAGTTCTTCATCTAACAGTGAGATAAAAGGGTTTGGTGCTGCTCAAGGGCACTTTCACATGGTCACTGTGGAACATGGGGATCGAACCAGTGACCTGCACTCACAGCAACAAATCCTGATCTCAAATTCTCCTCTTTATAGCCCTGCTCCCACAAGTGACAGTGTATACACACACACACACACACACACACACACACACACACACACACACACACACACACACACACACACACACACACACACACACACACACCAGATGATTTGCAGCGCCTGGTCAACCTATAAGCTTCAGGTTTCTACAAACATTAAATTCTATAGGTCAATATAATTGGCAGCAGTCACATACCAACCAACCAGCACGGCTGCCGCTGCACGGAGGATCCTGGAGGACAACGCGCGTCAAGTCCTCACAGAGACACCAACAGGAGTCTGCATTTAAACACATTTCTGAACTCTTAAAATTCTTATATTTAGTGCTAAAGAAACCCAAACATTGACATATGCTGCGTGTGTGTATGTGTGTGTGTGTGTGTGTGTGTGTGTGTGTGTGTGTGTGTGTAGTGTGAATGTGTTAACTGGGGTGCCGCATGACTGTTAGTACAATAACTGCATCTTTGCAAGTATTAATGCATCTGAAATCAAAGATGTTTGCCTGTTAGCTGCGAGCTAACTCTGTGCAGCTGGGACGCGAGGAACTGTTCCTGGACAACTAATGAACAGTTAATAATTGGGTGCTGCCCCTCCAAAAATCAACAGTACATGAAATTGCTTTAATACATTAAATTCAAATTAATTTCATTGCAAATCCTTTTGCAAACACAGAAAATGTAGGCTGAACAAGCAGATAAATGACAAAGGAGGCGGCCCGGTGGAGCAGTGGTCCTCCCTGTGGCCCCCCAGCAAGAAGGTTGTGGGTGGAGCCCCAGCTGCAGCACGGGTCTTTCTGTGTGAGTCTCCATGTTCTCCCTGTTCCTGCTGGGTTCTCTCTGGTACTCCAGCTTCCTCCACAGTCCAAAGACATCAAGAGGGGACGATGGATGGATGGATGACGGATGGAGGATGGATGACGGATGGAGGGATGGATGATGGATGGATGGATGATGGATGGATGGATGGATGGATGATGGATGGAGATGGATGGATGGATGGATGGATGGATGATGGATGGATGGATGGATGGATGATGGATGGATGATGGGTGATGGATGGATGATGGATGCACACACACACACACACACACAATACCTAACATACCTAACATGTAGTCAGAGGTGGAATAGCTGAAATAAAACAGACAAGTCATATGGACGATCTGATCACCATGGTGATCATGTCACACACTAACAATAACAACATGAACCCGTCAGACTGTGTGTGTGTGTGTGTGTGTGTGTGTGTGTGTGTGTGTGTGTGTGTGTGTGTGTGTGTGATGGATGATGGATGGATGATGGATGGATGATGGATGGATGGATGGATGATGGATGATGGATGGATGATGGATGGATGATGGATGGATGATGGATGGATGGATGCATGATGGATGGATGATGGATGGATGATGGATGGATGGATGGATGATGGATGGATGATGGATGGATGATGGATGGATGATGGATGGATGATGGATGATGGATGGATGATGGAGGGATGATGGATGGATGGATGCATGATGGATTGATGGACGGATGGATGATGGATGGATGATGGATGATGGATGGATGATGGATGGATGGATGGATGGATGTTGGATGGATGATGGATGATGGATGGATGGACGGATGGATGATGGATGGATGATGGATGGATGGATGGATGATGGATGGATGGACGGATGGATGATGGATGGATGATGGATGGATGGATGGATGATGGATGGATGATGGATGGATGGATTGACATGCAAAGGCTTTCTAGTTCATTTTGTCTTTGTTTTGGGTTACATTCATTTACAGAGATGTTTATTATTGTAAACTGTTGCTGTAAAATAAAAATGGATATAAAATATAAATGCACCTGAGGACATCGTGAACAGACGAACTATTCGGTGTTGTAACAACCTCCTTCCTTTTTTACTACATGACTCTCAGACTTTCATGTCTGTGAAAACAAGGGGAACGTGAAGGCTGCTTGACTGAATGACCTCCAGATGTTCCCTACAGGTCATCACCTGATGAATGCCACTGTGAACACACACAAACACACACACACGCATATACACAAACACGCGTATACACAAACACGCGTATACACAAACACGCATATACACAAACACGCATATACACACACTCACATATGCACGCACTGTGAGGATGAATCCTCATGTGGAGCATTACAAACAATGTTGTGTAACACTGACTCAAATAACACCCAAGCCTTCTGTGTGCGCTGGTGTAGCTGCACACTGCTGAGGCACCTGTTGGGTGACCCTGATTTTACACATCAGCTAATTGGCACACACACACACACACACACACACACACACACACACACACACACACACACACACACACACACACACACACACACAGGCTCCATCCGTGTTTGTACTACTAACACAGGTGCATCACGCATGAAGAGAGTGAATGGAACAGACGTACCGCATTAAACTGACAGGAAGAAGTTGATGAGGAGAAACACAGTCGGACAACAAGAAACAGAACAAGAGAAGGAAGAGAAGCGAAAAGGAGATAAAAAGAGACAAGGACAGAAGGAGACAGAACTGGATGAGAGATAAGATGAGAGAAGAGAAGGAAAGGAGAGAATCAGAGACAGGAGAGAGAACGATAGAGGAGAGAACGAGAGGCGAGAGAGAAGGAAACAAGGAAAGACAAGGATAGAGAGAGAAGAGAGAGGGAGAAAGGGACACTGACCAGTGTTTGCTTGTATCTCAGCGCTTTTCTCTCCGATGCATCTGCAGCCATTGACACACTGTCACTGACCCAAAAATAAACCCACACGCTCAGTCTGTCAGCACAACCAGCCTGGACACACACACACACACACACACACACACACACACACACACACACACACACACACACACACACACACACACACAGTGGAAACAAGCTGGGTTACCCTCCACCACTGCTGCACCTAGAATTAGAATCGCAAAATTAGCTTAAATTAATTCAAGATTTATTAATTTATTTTTCATTTATTATTAAAAAGCCTCATTTATATGAAACGATAGAGAAGATATAAAAATATAGAAAGTTTAAGAAATTATTCATGTAAAAAAAGTTAATTGTAATCAAAATCATGTAATTCTAATGAAGTTGTATCCAAGAATCAAACTAAAATGAAATCAACTTCAGGTCTCTGAGAGGAAGCAAATGCTAATCGCATCAGCTAACGAGTGGTAGTGGAGGCTGGTGAGCGCCTGAATTCCGTCATGTTTCAAATCTTTGTCACATCATGAAATTCATGAACTTTCAAGTGAACAAACAGAAACAACGATGCTAACTCCTCTCATGCTACCATTCATTGTGCTAAGCAACTCGCGACAGCTTCCTGGAGAGGGCTCTTTGTCTTCTTATCTGTCTTTGAAGACAATGGAAGATAAGAGACTTTAATTGGCGGGTTCCTTTAAAAAAATAAAAGAGCATCAGGAACACAGGAAGTGGTCATGACGGACAAGAGTAGAGCAGTCGCTGTTTCTGTGGCCCAGAAAGCAAAGTTATCCTGAAGACATCACAACACAATCAAGTTTGTGAGAGTCAACGGCTGCATGACGACACCTTCAAGTAGCTCAACAGTGTCAGAGAATCAGTTTCCACTGTGAGGACAAGTGGCAGCAGGAAAGACGCCGATGAGATGGAAAACAAGTACGAGTGCGACTGATGTAGCTTCAGGTTAGTTTATGAGATCTTTATGTTTGTTCCTGAGTTAGTTTATTGGATTGGGACAGTTCTACCAATCAAATCTTCTGTCAGTGTTTACAGGGGAGTCAGGACCCCAGGGAAAACGGGCGTAGGTGTGCGAGTGGGTCAAAGGTCATAACAACTCTATCCCAGTTCTGACCAAACACAAATAAGTGCTGGTGGACACGCCTCTCAGCTCAAACACAGGTGATAAGTTTCCTCACTACATTACCAGCATGAGCACACAGTATATAAACTTGACTGTCTAACTTCAGGATTCCTGATCTACTCTCAGGTCCAGGTAGGATCTAGTCAGTAATCTTCTACATGGGATCCTCCCTCTGTGCCCGACTGAGCAGATCTACGTTTAGTATTTGTCAGTTCAGGAGGAGAGTGTTTTCAGACACTCTCTAGAAAAGGAGGAACTCAGGTAAGCCATGCCTTAAAATAGAAGGGGGAGTAACATTAGCCCCGCCCTCAAGTTGCCCAGGGAGTCATGTTAACCACACCTTATGTTAGCCCCACCCTCAAGATGAATGGGTACTCTTGCAAGCCCCGCCCTCAAGATGAAGTGGTCGTCATGTAAGCCCCACCCTCAAGATGAATGGGTACTCTTGTAAGCCATGCTCTCAATATGAAGAGGAAGTCATGCTAGCCCCACCCTCAAGACGAAGTGGTCGTCGTGTTAGCCCCACCCTCAAGACGAAGTGGTCGTCGTGCTAGCCCCACCCTCAAGACGAAGTGGTCGTCCTTTTAGCCCCACCCTCAAGACGAAGTGTTCGTCGTGCTATCCCCACCCTCAAGACGAAGTGGTCGTCGTGCTAGCCCCACCCTCAAGACGAAGTGGTCGTCGTGCTAGCCCCACCCTCAAGACGAAGTGGTCGTCGTGCTAGCCCCACCCTCAAGACGAAGTGGTCGTCATTTTAGCCCCACCCTCAAGACGAAGTGGTCGTCGTGCTATCCCCACCCTCAAGACGAAGTGGTCGTCGTGCTAGCCCCACCCTCAAGACGAATGGGTCGTCGTGTCAGCCCAACCCTCAAGACGAAGTGGTCGTCGTGTTAGCCCCACCCTCAAGACGAAGTGGTCGTCGTGTTAGCCCCACCCTCAAGACGAAGTGGTCGTCGTGCTCGCCCCACCCTCAAGACGAAGTGGTCGTCTTGCTAGCCCCACCCTCAAGACGAATTGGTCGTCATGTCAGCCCAACCCTCAAGACGAATGGGTCGTCATGTCAGCCCCACCCTCAAGACGAATGGGTCGTCATGTCAGCCCCACCCTCAAGACGAATGGGTCGTCATGTCAGCCCCACCCTCAAGACGAATGGGTCGTCATGTCAGCCCAACCCTCAAGACGAATGGGTCGTCATGTCAGCCCCACCCTCAAGACGAATGGGTCGTCATGTCAGCCCCACCCTCAAGACGAATGGGTCGTCATGTCAGCCCCAGCGTCAAGACGAATGGGTCGTCATGTCAGCCCCACCCTCAAGACGAATGGGTCGTAATGTCAGCCCCACCCTCAAGATGAATTGGTCGTCATGTCAGCCCCACCCTCAAGATGAAGTGGTCGTCATGTTAGCCCCACCCTCAAGATGAATGGGTCGTCATGTCAGCCCCACCCTCAAGATGAATTGGTCGTCATGTCAGCCCCACCCTCAAGATGAATGGGTCGTCATGTCAGCCCCACCCTCAAGATGAATGGGTCGTCATGTCAGCCCCACCCTCAAGATGAATTGGTCGTCATGTTAGCCCCACCCTCAAGATGAAGTGGTCGTCATGTTAGCCCCACCCTCAAGATGAATGGGTCGTCATGTTAGCCCCACCCTCAAGATGAAGCAGGAGTGATTAACTTAAGGACCTTTTCAGTAATAATGTAGGTGTGGCGGAACTTGGGCTCTGATGTTCCAGAGACGCCATGTCCTGCTAGTGAGCTAACTAGCTTGTTGCAGGAGTCCAATTAGCTTTTCTGACAGTTTCTAACAGACACTTTCATTAAAATTTTATAAATTAGCAGGATGTTGTTTTTTCACCAACCCTGCACGAGTAAGCAAATACACATGAGTGTGCTTGTATGTGAGTGTTTTGATGTGAGCTCAACGCTCAAACAAGTCTCGGTTTTGGCAGCTGTTAACTGATGTCGTCTGGGGGTGCGTGCCAGTCTTTTGGGGTCATGTTTTAGGTGTGGAGCAGTCTTGAACTAATCGTTGTGGTCTGGCCTACTGGCGTTCACTGGGACTCTGAGGAACCCCAGGAGTCACAGGAACAGATTCCATGCTGGCTTATGAAAGCACCTTCAGTCCTTGGACTAAAATTAGTCTTGTAATACTTTTACAATACCTACTTACTTGAAATGTATTTTTTCACAATCTAAGTCTGTTCACATTTTTTGTGAACAAATTCTTGGTCAACTTGATAATTTATCATTTCCAAAAATTTTGTTGAGGATCGTTTGTAATCTGAACTCATCAAATACAATTAACTCTTAATTTGGAGGTTTTCAGAGGTTTCTAAATTGCATCTCAGCTGTGAGGAGAATCAACATGGAATTAGTCATAACTGGCAGAACACACACACACACACACACACACACACACACACACACACACACACACACACACACACACACACACACACACGATACTGACTGCTAGCAGCAGCATAAAGGTGATAAGGTTGACAAAGAAAAGGTGTTGCAGGTGTGGGTGTGATCAACCTGACAGAGAGAGTAATGAGGACAGACAAGTCAGAAGCAGGGTTGCTCTCTCAGTGGAAGTGGAACTGTGCCGTGTTCTGGGGACCAACTGGACTGGAGACAATGGACACAGAGGACTTTTATCACACAAGCTGCTGATTTGATCGCTCAGGAGGAGATGAAGTGGTCTGATGTGGATGCAGGTGACACCTGAGAGAGCTGGCCAGGTAAGAGAAAGGAAGGATAGGGAAGTATTCTCACATGACGCAGACATGAAGAATACATTGCTGTGCTCACATCACACAGACACGGCAACAATACAAACAGTGCGTCCACATTAGTTTCTTTGTTGTACAGGATGTTACATAAAACACATTTGGATTCTGGGTATTTAAAAAGTTTATGGAGAACTGGAATTTTGGATCAAACAATTAAACCTACATGAACAGGTTTTGAAAGTGATAAGTTCCTGCAGCATGTGTTTGTGCGAGAACTCTGTCTCCATGTTAACACTCAAGAACTTTGTGTCTTGTGTGGATGTGGGACACCCATTGGCAAATATAAATGAGAACAATGCAGGTAAACTGGTTCAGTGGCATCCATGTAAAGGTTGTGAGGGTGTGTGTTTGTGTGTGTGTGTGTGTGTGTGTGTATTCAGGAATGCTGTGCTGCAGTGTGACTCTTCTTAAGGGTGGAATTTTATTTGATCGTGACAGAGTAATACATTATTGCCACATTGGAATTCAAGGCTGCACAGTTCCGTGTGTGTGTGTGTGTGTGTGTGTGTGTGTGTGTGTGTGTGTGTGTGTGTTTTCAGCTGAAACTTCAACAGTGAGTCTGGGTGGGTGTCATCTTTGTTCTGATGCATGACTTCATCTACTTCCCGCACTGCATGTTACATTGTCCTTCATGTGACAGAGCTCAGAAAAAATGACAGTTTTAAACCCTGCATGGGAACAGAAGCTGATGAGTGAATCTTATTTCAACAGATTTATTCAAGATAAGTTATCTAGACGACGCTACGGTGCCACGTAACACATCATTTTCCCTACTTAGAGGGAAAGTCTCTTGTTGTCCATCGTCCCCAGGCTCAGGCCAGAAGATAGAGATGCTCCTCTAGGGAGCTGAGACCCAGGCTAGTTAGCTTAGCACAGTGAATGGTAGTGGGTGGGAAGTGTTAGGTCAGCTAGCTTAGGTCCAGGGCGCTCTAGCTTCTTGCCCCTTTCTGGGGATGATGGACCATAAAACATGGCACGTTCCTTTTGGCACTTGTTTTATACATTTGGTCATGTAGTGACTTTTAGCTTCTGTGTGTTTAACAAACAGACAAATTCAAGTAGAATGAGAATGATGTCAAAAAACACCACACATGAGACAGCACATTTGCCTTTTTGATTTAACAATGTTCTTCCTGCTAATTATATCAATTTTTAAAATTTTATTTTTTTAAATAAAAAAATTAATCACTGGCTTCAAGCCCCTTTAAGTTGCGTTCCGTTTTTTTTCAATCATTTACACTTTCATTGATTTCAGAATTGCAGCCTTTTGAATGTCAATTCCTGTTTTAATTTAACAAAGAGCCTTTTTTATTTTTTCCACCTCGGTTTGGGTGTTGTAGTGCTCCAGTTGTAGTGTTGACGTATCCTCTTTCTCTCCAGCATGTCGTCCAACTCCACCACCAATAGCACCTGTGACACTGACGACAACCTGTGCAGTAAGGACACGCCTCTTCCTCATCACTTCTGTTGTCCCTGTCTGTCCTCACTACGTCTCCTGTAACAGTTAAAACCTCGTTGAAGAAGTACACACTTCTCTCCTCAAAGCAGGCGTATATGCGAAGGACTCCACTTCCATCCATCTTGATGGATGTGATGACTAACACTCAGTGGTCAAACGTCAGGGTTCCTGTAACAGATGCTCATGTGGGATTTTCTCTTTTCCCTCTCTGTACAGTATGAATATGCTGACCTCTTAGAGAAACTTTCTAAATGTAGTTTTTCTACATGTTTTTGCTGAATTTTTAGGCCTCAATCTGTCAGAAATGTCAATGTCTGAATGTTTTGATGATGCATTTGAGTCACAATATTTAAAACATTTGTGATCTGCATTAGTTGTTTGAACTTAACTTATCAAATATCAGAATAATCTCTTCAGAGTTTGATTCAAAGACAAAACTCTGGGATGAACTCACTTGGTTAGGCAGTAAATCACTAGTTAGGGTTGGGTTAGTGACGTTGCAGTGCTCAGCAGCAACCATGCCTGCTGCTCACCGGTAGTGGAACTCTTCCTCACTCGAGACCCTTGTAACCTACATGAAACAACTGGGATTGTTTCATGTAGGTTACAAGTCTAGGTTGAAGATTAGTTTTTACTGACATGATAAAAGTACAACAAAGAAATCACCTTGATACAAGATTTAAATCTCACTATTTTGTTAAAGAACAATTGAAATATTCAAGCTGCAAGCAGCGTTGTGAGGGCCTGAGCCCTGGCCTGAACCCCAGGGTGTCCTGGTCCAGGGTGGAGGCCTTGTAGTTGAGGAGTTAGAAGCCTGAGTCTGATCAGAGAGTGAGAGCAGAGCTGAGAGCTGGCCCTTTAAGAACCCCTCCCCCACTGCTCTGTCTTTGATCTGTGCTAGAGTGGAGAGCAGAGCTGAGAGCTGGCCCTTTAAGAACCCCTCCCCCACTGCTCTGTCTCTGATCTGTGCTAGAGTGAGAGCAGAGCTGAGAGCTGGCCCTTTAAGAACCCCTCCCCCACTGCTCTGTCTTTGATCTGTGCTAGAGTGAGAGCAGAGCTGAGAGCTGGCCCTTTAAGAACCCCTCCCCCACTGCTCTGTCTCTGATCTGTGCTAGAGTGAGAGCAGAGCTGAGAGCTGGCCCTTTAAGAACCCCTCCCCCACTGCTCTGTCTTTGATCTGTGCTAGAGTGAGAGCAGAGCTGAGAGCTGGCCCTTTAAGAGCCCCTCCCCCACTGCTCTGTCTTTGATCTGTGCTAGAGTGAGAGCAGAGCTGAGAGCTGGCCCTTTAAGAACCCCTCCCTCACTGCTCTGTCTCTGATCTGTGCTAGAGTGAGAGCAGAGCTGAGAGCTGGCCCTTTAAGAACCCCTCCCCCACTGCTCTGTCTTTGATCTGTGCTAGAGTGGAGAGAGAGGAGGAGCACCAGGACTGGAGTGGGACAAGAGGAAGAAGTCTGCATACGCTGGTCCAGAGGGACACAGAACACCATGTTCTTGGAGGGTTTTTGTCAGGAATGCAGTGGTGTGGTTGGTAGAGCTGTGGGATGGATGGTGTAGACGTGAGAAGCGTTTTTTTTTGACAGTATGTACCTGAGAGGACACCGTCTCCCCATAGACTTCCATTGGAAGCTGAAACGTGTCTCCCCCACTTTGAGGGCTTGTAAAATCCAAACCCAGTAATTCAGATAAAAACTTTTAATAACTTTTAATCAGCACAGTTGGGAGAGAAATGTGTGAAAGTTTGGAAGCAATAGCATTAATGCCCTAGGAGGAAATAGATCTTGTTGGGGGAGTAAAAGAAGTCCTCATTTTGACACTTTTGTCCAATTTGTGGACATTCTGTTGTAGATAGGTGAGGGGTCAGAGTGTAGGAATTGTTGGTCTTGATGAGATGAGTCCAACGGTGTTGGTCCCATGTTTGTGGGACATTAGTGGGAGGAGTTATAGCGCTCCAAATTATAAAAAATGATCTTTTAGTTGTGTGGCTCCCTATGTGGTGCTATAGACTTTTGTGGTGTTTTTTTTTTTTTTTTTTAGATTAGTGAATGTTTAGCCAGACCAGACAAGTGTGGCGAATTTCAGTGAATTTCATGCATGTTCAGGGGTGAAATTAGATGATGCTCATATTGGGCGCTCATTGACAGCAAGAAGAGTCCAGGACCAGGTTTTGAATGGTGTGGATGTGAAAACGGCTCCAGGCTGTCTGGCCCAGCTGCCTCATGGGGGTTGG
>NC_141341.1:190000-220000 GCF_037954235.1 Aulostomus chinensis | reverse complement strand
TCCATCTGGTCTATGATGAGAACAGTGCTGCCACCACTTTGGCCTGAGTTCTCCATGGAAACACCCACAACAAGTCTGCAGAACAACCAACAAGAAAAGGGCGGGGTTACAAGTGGTACCATTCGGTTATCACAAATTTGACCAGGAGTTGACCAAGTTTTTCAGTTCAAAATGCTGGGGTTTGCAGGGAACTGAAAGATCTCTGAAACGACCCCTGAGCAGCAATTTAGCTTTCGCCTCATGTCAGTTGTTCTATTCTGGTGTTGAAAAGGTCATAGCCTTTCTTGACTTTTATACAATCACCTGGTTAACTTGTGTAATACTGCCATTAGATAACGCTGAGTCACGCTAGCCGCTAACCATTAATTCCAACCATGCACCCACATGGAACATGGGCAAAACGTGGTCCTACTCTTTTCTAAATTGGTAAGGGTTTAGATCAGGGGTGGGGAACCATGTGCCATGGAGGGCCACATATATGCAGGTTTTCCCTCTCACCAAACACTTCAACAAGTGATTTCACTGATTCACACACCTTCAGCCATGGAGGTGGTCCCCCACCCCTGGTTTAGATGCTGGGCTCTGGTTTGAGGGTGTTGTATGCTGCTCCTCCCCCAGGTATGCCATCATCAGGTCCTGCTGCCGTTGGAGCCCCCAGCAACGCCTCTCCGTGTCAGAGCTCATTCAAAGGCTTAAAGCAGGGGAGAATTCAGCCAATGGGACGACAGTTCTCAGGATGCCAGAGCCTTTGGACATTGAGAAATACTTGCGGGAGGCAGGATATGAAGAAGCCTACAACTTTGCTGTGCTTTGATTGGCTGAGAGTATCAGTGACACTGGACTTGAATATTCTTGATTAAAGGCAAGTCTTGTGTCTCATCCTAGTGAACCAGATCCTCTCAGATGAGGTCAAACCCTCCTTTAGAACCTGGTGATGGGTCACTGGGAAGACTGACGCTGCGTCCGAATGGCCAAGTAGGTCTGATCCTGGGTCTCAGAGCAGGTCGTAGGCTGTCCCAAACCACAACTGGCGCGAGTAGCAACTTACTTTGCAACCTAAATTCCAGCCTAAACACGCCCACATTGTAGGCCGGTTCAGATGCATCCTACGGAGCAACCTATGGCCCACAATGCACCGTGGACTTCTTCTTCGTCCCCTAATAACCTGTGGACCTGCAAGCCAAGTTTGCGCCACCAACAGTCTCCCATTCTGATGAACACCAACATTTATAGTTGTTGTTGATGACTAAAGGTGTGTTCACACCAAACGCGACGCGGTGTGAACACACCTTTACAGGTGCATTAATGTGCTTAATAATAGAGAATGAATGAAAGGTGCATTCAGAGTGGAGTGCAGTACCACAGTCAGGCCAGCAGGTGGGGCTTTCATTGGTGCTGTCTACCTAACAGCAGTCAGGCTGCCTCTGGCGAGCACATGGAGGGCTGTGCCACCCCCCACCATTACTGACCCACTGCCACACCGGTCATGCTGGAGGATGTTGCAGGCAGCAGAACGTTCTCCACGGCGTCTCCAGACTCAGTCACGTCTGTCACATGTGCTCAGCGTGAACCTGCTGTCATCTGTGAAGCGCACAGGGCGCCAGCGGTGAATTTGCCAATCTTGGTGTTCTCTGGCAAATGCCAAACGTCCTGCACGGTGTTGGGCTGTAAGCCACCTGTGGACGTCGGGCCCTCACACCACCCTCATGGAGTCTGTTTCTGACCGTTTGAGCAGACATGTGCACGTTTGTGGCCTGCTGGAGGTCACTGTGCAGGGCCCTGGCAGTGCTCCTCCTGTTCCTTCTTGCACAAAGGTGGAGGTAGCGATTCTGCTGCTGGGTTGTCGCCCTCCTACGGCCTCCTCCCCGTCTCCTGATGTACTGGCCTGTCTCCTGGTAGCGCCTCCATGCTCTGGACGCTACGCTGACAGACACAGCAAACCTTCTGGCCACAGCCAGCATTGATGGGCCATCCTGGATGAGCTGCACTACCTGAGCCCCTTGTGTGGGTTGTAGACTCCGTCTCATGCTACCACCAGAGTGAAAGCACCGCCAGCATTCAGAAGGGACCAGAACATCAGCCAGAAAGCATAGGAACGGAGAAGTGGTCTGTGGTCACCACCTGCAGAACCACGTCTTTACTGGGGGGTCTTGCTACCTGCCTGTAATTTCCACCTGTTGTCTGTTCCATTTGAACAGCAGGTGAAGTTGACTGTCAATCAGTGTTGCTTCCTAAGTGGACAGTTGGATTTCACAGAAGTGAGACTGACTCGGGGGCTGCACGGTGGTGCAGTGGTCAGCACTGTGGCCTCACAGCAAGAAGGTTCCGGGTTCGAGTCCTGGCTCGGGCGCAGGATCTCTCTGGGTGAGTCTCCATGTTCTCCCTGTTCCTGCTGGGTTCTCTCTGGTACTCCAGCTTCCTCCACAGTCCAAAGACATCAATTGGGGACGAGGCTGATTCATTCTCTAAATTGACCGTAGGTATGACTGTGAGTGTGAATGGTTGTTCGTCTCTATGTTGGCCCTGCGATGGACTGGCGACCTGTCCAGGGTGAACCCCGCCTCTGGCCCGTAGATGCTGGGATAGGCTCCACCCCCCGCGACCCTTACTAGTAAGGAATAAGCGGAAGACGACGATGGATGGAGACTGACTTGGAGTTACAATGTGTTGGTCCCTTTATTGTTTGAGCAGTGTATCTTGGGAGATTTGTTGATAACCTGAAGTCTGTAGCAGCTGCTGTAGGGAGACCTTTGCTAACCTGACTCATCTGCACACCAAGCATGTCTTCCTAACTACATCACTGCTCTTTCACTGTATGTTAAGAATGTTTCTGCCCAACCCTGCTGTTTCTTTTCCCTTTTTCTTCTTTCACACAGTTAAAAACATTAAGCATAAAAAAAGCAAAGTGGCAAATGTAGTTAGTATTTACTGTCTGAATGAGTCCTTGTCAGCGATGATCCCACAGCTGGAGCCTGCTGGCTTCCTCCTCTCCCCTGGATTGATACTGTGGGGAAAATTGAAATAAGGGCCTCACGTGTTTTTCACAGAAACCAAAAGCAGACAGACTGAGGAAGCAAAGCGAACCATCTCCTCGCCATTGCACCAGGTGAGATGGTCTCTGGGGTCGTTACAGGTGGGATGAGGGGCGAGACGTCGATGAGAGTTGCCTTTTCTGACAGCTTGTTAACAGCAGCAAGTTATCTTCTTAAGGAGGAAACAATTTGTGAGAATTGAAGAGACCCAAAGCCACTACCGGCCTGGACCCTAAATGAGGACACGCAGACTTTCATTGGGATCTGGAAGTTCCAGTGCTGACAAGTTCAAACCATTTAAACACAGAGCAAGAGATTAAAGATTACAAAGCTGAAAAACCCCGTTTACTGAAACTGAATAAACTCGATCATCAGTTCTCACACTGAGAAAAAACACTGCATTCTACTGAGAGTGACACAACTCTGAAATGTCAATCATTTCATCAGTTCACTGTGAAGGAGGGCTGACATATCAGCTCATCAACCAACAGGGCTGCACCATCTTGACAAACTCAATTATTCTGACTTCTATAATGAGCTGTGACATGAGAGGGAATGTCCATCTTCACAAAACCCATTCAAATGCTTCGGTGTGAGTGTTGTGCAGCTCCGTCTCAAAGATGTTTTCAAAGATGAAGATGAGCTGACGTCTCCGCAGCATCAAGATATTTAATCTAATATTTCAGATAAAACGGCATTTTGACACATGGCTTTTAACCAGTATGGCCCCGCGCACGCGAACCATCTTTGCTTCCAGACATGTGAAAAAAAGCATTACACTTTTTCAACAATTCCTTGATTATTTATTTGCACGATAGTATTGTTAAACTCTTGTTGCCAAACTCAGTCACGCCAAGATTTCGTCCAGTTATTGCAAAACAGCAGCTTCTTCTAAAAATGCTTTTTGCAGAATCCACATACTTCATAACAAAAGTGCTTTTTGGGAAATGAGATTGATTGACTGATTAATTTGTGTGTCCTGCTGAAATTTTGGATTGTGGCACTTGTAATATCGAACAAGTACTTTTTTTTGGTGTTCTTCAATTTGCCGGTGGATCTGACTCAAAATCGTGGTGCGACTGTCAAATAAAACACAGCAATCAAAGATCATGAGCGTCTTCAGAAAACCTAAGAATGTCTGAGCGCTAGCTATAACGCTAAATACTGGTAGTTACACACTAAGTGAGAGAGGAAGACAGCGAGTTCTCTTCATCCAGGCAGGCAGACACTACTCAGCCACACAGTTCAGAAAAGGCAACGGATGTAACTGCTTGAAATAGTAAAAAAGGAATCACTAATAAAACCAAGGAATGGTATGAAAAGCAGTTAAAAAACTTCCTCTAAATCTATTCAAGGCCACAAGGTTCACAGAGAGAACATGAGAAAATGTCTACTTCAGTCCAACAAACAATATTTAAATAAAAACAAATATTACACATATTACAGTATATTTAGTGTTCACACATTCATCCATTCATCCTACTGTAGGTCCAGGCAACAGCGAGCTTTTATTCTACAAACGTTCTCATCGTGATTGGAGCAGAAGTCGTCATAATGCCTGCAGCTTCACCTCAACTCTTCTTTTCTGTCAGCCTTTCTTCACAAACCAGTTGGAATCAGCCAGGACGTCACCCTGGACACCCAAAGGTCACGAACCAGAAATGGAAAACATAATAGGGTCTTCGCCAGGTACTGGCTCAGGCCCTAAAAATAATTGTGCCGAGGAGGTTGAGCAGCTCGTCAGTGGATAAACTGAAACTCCATTGTTCCAAAAATTATATGTTCAAAGTTCAAAATTTAAGTTGATAAAATACTTCTGTAAAAGTGAGCCGAAGCAAACTGACCACCAAATGAACTTGATGACTTCAGCTTCTATGATCTGACCGTGAGATCCTGTGTTCCTGTTGGAGCATCTATGGTATTGTTGTGATACAGGTCACTACAGGGGGGGGGGGGGGGGGGGGGGGTTCTTCCAGGTGGAACAAGGAGAGAGAAATTCATATCAACGGCTTAAATTGAGATGTTGGACCTTTTTGCAGCCCCCAAAAAGTTTAAAGAGACATTAAAAAGAGCTTGGATGGACTGTGGAGGGACCAGCGGTGAAAACTTCAACCACACAGAACTCTGCAGAGCAAGTACTTTGATGGACGATGTCAACAAACTCAACAATACAGTGGTTTTGTAGCATTGCTGCAGCCTCTGGACTACACTGTACTGTCAGTGGACTGTCCACTGCACTCAGTGGACTGTCCACTGCACTCAGTGGACTGTCCACTGCACTCAGTGGACTGTCCACTGCACTCAGTGTATTGTCCACTGTATTCAGTGTGCTGTCCACTGTACTCTGTGTACTGTATACTGTACTCTATACTGTCCACTGTACTCAGTGTATTGTATACTGTACTGTCCACTGTACTCAGTGTATTGTATACTGTACTCAGTGTATTGTATACTGTACTCAGTGTATTGTATACTGTACTCAGTGTATTGTATACTGTACTGTCCACTGTACTCAGTGTACTGTATACTGTACTCAGTGTACTGTATACTGTACTCAGTGTACTGTATACTGTACTCAGTGTATTGTATACTGTACTGTCCACTGTACTCAGTGTATTGTATACTGTACTCAGTGTACTGTATACTGTACTCAGTGTATTGTATACTGTACTGTCCACTGTACTCAGTGTACTGTATACTGTACTCAGTGTATTGTATACTGTACTCTGTGTATTGTATACTGTACTCAGTGTATTGTATACTGTACTGTCCACTGTACTCAGTGTACTGTATACTGTACTGTCCACTGTACTCAGTGTACTGTATACTGTACTGTCCACTGTACTCAGTGTACTGTATACTGTACTGTCCACTGTACTCAGTGTATTGTATACTGTACTCTGTGTACTGTATACTGTACTCTGTGTACTGTATACTGTGTACTGTATACTGTACTCAGTGCACTGTATACTGTACTCAGTGTACTGTATACTGTACTCTGTGTATTGTATACTGTACTCAGTGTATTGTATACTGTACTGTCCACTGTACTCAGTGTACTGTATACTGTACTGTCCACTGTACTCAGTGTACTGTATACTGTACTGTCCACTGTACTCAGTGTACTGTATACTGTACTGTCCACTGTACTCAGTGTACTGTATACTGTACTCAGTGTATTGTATACTGTACTCAGTGTACTGTATACTGTACTCTGTGTACTGTATACTGTACTCTGTGTATTGTATACTGTACTGTCCACTGTACTCAGTGTATTGTATACTGTACTCAGTGTATTGTATACTGGACTCAGTGTATTGTATACTGTACTGTCCACTGTACTCAGTGTACTGTATACTGTACTCAGTGTATTGTATACTGTACTCTGTGTATTGTATACTGTACTCAGTGTATTGTATACTGTACTCTGTGTATTGTATACTGTACTCAGTGTGTTGTATACTGTACTGTCCACTGTACTCAGTGTACTGTATACTGTACTGTCCACTGTACTCAGTGTACTGTATACTGTACTCAGTGTATTGTATACTGTACTCAGTGTACTGTATACTGTACTCTGTGTACTGTATACTGTACTCAGTGTATTGTATACTGTACTCAGTGTACTGTATACTGTACTCTGTGTACTGTGCAGCAGTCCTTGAGCAAAAGAGATTTAGATACCTGGAGAGTTTTGAGATGGTAACAGAAATAATGATCTGTGTAGTCTAGTTTGAAATGTGTGGTGTAGAAGGTAAAGCGTTAAAAGAAGTTCATTGTTAATAATGATTAGTTAATACTTAATTATCTATGAGTGCTGAAGCATAATTAAGTATTAACCAATGCTGTGTGCTCGTTCCAAGCTTGAACTGTGATTAATGTACCTGTGGAGGAACGAGTTGCTGCCTAAACTAAAACATTAATCTCAAGTGAAGCACACGTGGAGGGCAAATCCCTCTAAAATACATTTCCCACACTCAATGTGTACTTCTTTCATCTATAGTAGTTTTTTTTAGTGGAAGTGTAGTACTGTAGTGCTGAGGAACTAAAAAACATCCGGTACACCTGGAATCAGAACTTTACGTTCGGACTCACGTTCTGATCCCGAGTTCTTCCATTGATCATGGCAGGTAGAAATCAGAATTCTTTACTGAGTACAGATCTAGTGTTCTTCGGGGACCTTGCAGTACATTTGCAGGAAAAAAATGGTAATTGGTGGTATTTCTACCAGCAATGATCTCGCTACTCTTTTAGCAAATGGGGACGAAGCTCCAGTCGCACCTGACAGGCTGGAGAGGAGGGAGGGGACAGACTCAGACTCGTTAACTCTATCAGTCTCTCAAATTGTTGATGTGAGCGCAGATCTTGAGGGCGGGGCCAAGCTTGATGTTCATCGTGGACATGAGATGCTCCTCCTTCAGCAGCAGCAAAGCTTGTCCGTCAATCTCCTGGGACAGGAACTGGGAGGCGAGCTCCTCGCAGCCTGCAGGACCACCACAGAGAGTCAATGAAATGTAGAGATGGAAAGAAAAGAGGAGAAATTTGACTTCCAACCTTGCAGTGAGGAAATGAACTGTGACACTTCATCAATGTTCCAGAGGGCGGGGCTTGCAGACAGGCAGCTTGGGGTGGAATTCTCGGTTGGGATGGGTGGTGGTGGCGGCTGGTGGCAGGATGCTGAGGAGGCGGGTGAGAGGGACATGGGGTCATCTTCATCCTCCTCTCCGCTGGACTCCTCCTCTGAATGGCTGGACTCTGACCGACACTGGAGAGACAGCAAGAAGAGGAGACATGAAACGCCACTTAAGAACGATGCTTGTGGTCGTGACGTCACAGACAGTCCAGCTCCTGCATGTCTTCCTGATGGACCCCATCGCCACTCAGCTGGACGCGGCTTCCACACTCTCAAATGGTTTTTTCATAAATGATGACAGAAAAGTCAGAAATACACAAGAGATTTGGATTTTGGACCGTTGGAAGACGAACAAAGCAGGAGAAAGTGACAGCTGTGATTGATTCATCAGGAAGGGACAGCAGCCATCACAACAAGAGCAGTGGGTTACAAATGTGAGGAAAGCTCAAACCATCGTTTTTATTTCCATGCATTGGGAACACTGCACATTACATCCGAAAAGAAAACAAAGAAAATGTATCAAGCTTTAATTACGATCCAGAGGATGAAGAAAAATGAACATTTTCAACCAAAAAAAGCAGTGTTTGCATTTTTCTTGACAAACCCAAGTATTTATGATATAAACTGAAACCTTTTGGGGTTTAGCATTCCTGGGAATCAAGTCAGGTCAGGTTCATTAGTGTGTCACCAAACCCCAACCAAAGTTCTGTCCTGACTCTGTCCAAGTAGAGCAGGTCCAGCACCTCCCTCCTTCAATGAACCTCCACCCAACAATTCTCCATCAGCAGCACATCCTGCAACAGCAGCCACCAGAACCTTCCTTTACCAGCAGGAAGGTGGAGCAGATCCAGGATCAGTGGGGACGTAGAGAGAGCAGGAGAGCAGGACAGAGACAAAGACAGAGAATGGAGGTAGACAGAGAGACAGAAGGAGAGAGAGGGACAGAGTTAAAGAGAGAGAGAAAGGAGGAGAGACTGATGGACAGAGACAAAGACAGAGAATGGAGGAGGACAGAGAGACAGAAGGAGAGAGAGGGACAGATAAAGAGGGAGAGAAAGGAGGAGAGACTGATGGACAGAGACAAAGACAGAGAATGGAGGAAGACAGATAGACAGAAGGAGAGAGAGGGACAGAGATAAAGAGGGAGAGAAAGGAGGAGAGACTTATGGACAGACAGGGATGTGAGCAGGTGGAGCTACAGGTGGCAGCTGGAGCCTCTTCAGGTCAATGAGTCACCCAACTAACACTCAGTTGAGTGACCACTGTGTCTGAGAAGTCCTTCACATCTCTGTTGGATGCAGTCGACCAGGTTTTCCACCCCAGGTTGACCTGACAACATTCCCCAGTTCCTCTGCATTTCTGTGTTTCTCCCTCAGAAACACCATTTTTATGTCACCCCACAAGTTTTCTGTCCGATTGGGCAGGTCACTCATAGCTCTAATTATGTTGGACTGGATCCATTTTTCTCATTTTGCCATAGTCGGCGATGAGTGTCCAGTTCCACAATGCTGAATGCATGTACAACAAGTGCTGGCTTCACCCTTGAGTCAAGGTCACCTGACTCACTCCTGCTTTATGACAGAATGAATGACCTCACTCATTGAACGGCAGCCTGCTATTATTTTGAACTCTCCCCTTCCAATTAGTTCTCCAGTTACATGGACTCAGGAGCAAGAGGATCACAAATGGTGGGTCTGTTGGTTTTCTATGATTCTGCGACACCTACTGGTTGGTTCTGATTGATCTTGTCAGTCATGCTTACTGGGAATCAAATGGACCGTTCATAAACAGTACACCCCTACATGTGTGTGAACAACTGGGCAGCATCACTGGCGAGAGCCACTAGGAGGCAGACAGCAGGAGACATGACACATTGGATCGACTTAATACTGGTGGGACTGTGGACTGGTTCACTTGACACCGGTTCAAGAACCTGCACCAGTTTAGTGGATCTGATTTGATCCATACAGGAAAGGAGCAGCTGTCTCACCTTGACAGGTACGGGTCTCCCTGCTATCTTGGCGCTGGCTATTTCTGAGCTGGTCCTGCGTGGAACCCTCCGCCTGGCGACGCCTACCTCCTCGTCAGAGTTGGATAGGTGACCCTGGTCCTGGTCTGGGGCGTGACCTTGAGCCTGGCCGTGACCTTGCCGCATGCAGAAGGGCTGCCGGAAGCTGACATTGTACCTGGGGAACCAATACATACTGTATCGTAGACAAAGAGTGACATATACGGTACTGAAGCAAGACGAGCAACATATAGATCTGATCTCTTTGCACCTGTCGTACACGGACTAGGAATACTTGGACTAGATCAAGAACACACGTAGTGGGCAAAGAGACAAAAGCGAAGCAGGAGCAGAAAACTTGAAAACTTTAAATCAAATATGTCAAACAATGCAGCCGGTGCATTGTTCATTTAAGGAAACAAACTGAAACTGGACTGAATTACATTGACATGCTGTTAGCAAGGGAAACGTGAAGTAACCGTCTGTGTTCCACAAGGAGGAGAACAAACAGAACATCCATGCAAAGGGCCAGGCTGTACATTGGGAGTGGGGTGGGTGTCTGAAATGTATATGTGTTATATTTCATACATGCTGAAGTACCTCTTGGCACAAGACATGGAGCAGAACCTTTTGGTGCCTCTGAACTGGCTGGCAGGAGCAAAGTTCTTACAGTACTCACACTTCAGCACTGAGGAGGAGTTCAGAGAGGAGAATGTGTCAGTAGAACATTTAGAGCACAAATCAACTGCTGTACTGTTCCGTGGGAAGAATCAGGGCGGCACAAGCCCTCTGACCGAGCCACTGTACGCCTAACTGCTGCCCACACGTCCAGATCAGCTTCAACACACAGGAATGAACTCTCAAGCCCTTTGAGACACCAACCAGACTGATCTCATGGTCACGAGTCGTTCAACTGCTCTGCCTGCACAGGGAGGCCATGCTGGACCAGGCTGACCAGATACGAAACACTAGTTCATGGGCTCATTCTGGCTCAGACACATTAATCCTTTATCCGTTTTGGTGCGTCTCCCCACAACTAACATGACCAGGTGGCGCTAGAATAGTCGCCACCAGCAAGTCTGTCCGTCTGTTTTCATCCTCATTACTGCCAGGAACGTTGAAGCTGGAACCCAAGGATGAAGCTTCTTCACTGATGGTAAATTTGTCCTGATTTAAAGGAGCGAAAACATGTTCTAGTGTTGCTGCAGCAGACGGCATCAGGTTGGAGGGAGGAGCCCAGGGGGTCATGTGGTCACCATGGTGACTACACCACCAACCAAAGAGGCAGCAGTTTTATTTTTGAAAACCTGTTTGTAATGACTTTTAAGCATTTAACGAAGTCACAGGACTATCCAAGTCTATCAGGTTCGATTTTCAGATGCATTTGACCTCCCGTTCTCAGTGAGCATGCATGTGGAACTGGACACTCATCGCCAGCTACGGCTCATTCAGCTGCTGTCCCTCACAACTTTGCGCTAGCATGTAAAATAGTTTTCCGCAGCTCCATTTTTGCCTGCAGAGTCGTATTCCCTGTGCAGTTCTTATTTGTGATGTATTTTTGCGTACCATTATTTATCTGTTCTATTCTTACATTTACGCTGACTGTCATTCATTGTGAAGAGCAAAGACAGAATTTCATCTGACGTGGCGACGTGTGTCCGTCCAGTCCCTAAGACCATAAACTTTTAAACTTTGGTGTCATAAAGAGACAAACTCTCTTCAGTCACTTCTCCTCCTCTTGTCCGCTGACAACTTCCTGGCTTGGTAACACAATGTCGGACCAACACGTCACCCTGCCAGCTCCACGTGTGCTAACATGCTAATATGCTAACCGTGAAAATCCAAACGCAGATGATGTCATTATTGTACGATACTACGTAGTATAGTTAACAATCACTTGATAATTCACGCAGATACAGTAGCAGTTGTTTGGCGCCATCAACTGCAGCGCCACATTCAGACTATGGTGATCCTCAGTATGGCTGTTACCTGTTGCTGTGGTAACCATCTCTGATTGGTTTGTGTCCAGACTGTCGTTGGTTACATCCTCCCCAGCTGAGTCTTTGACTGGACCACATACCTGTCAGTCAAATATTTGAAAATGTTCATTAACCAGACAACAGGAAAGCAGCATTAGAACCTGCACGTCCTCCTACTCACGGGAAATGGCTCCGCCCCTTCCTGAATCACAAAGCCTTCTATGAGGTGTGTAAGAACATGCGGTTTAACGACAGCTTGAGGGGGCGGAGCTCTCTCCCCCTGATTATAACACCCTCGGGACACTGACAGGGCTATGGAGGGAGAGGAGGATGGGGGTTGTGGAGCTCCAAGGCCTGTAAGACAGGTGAGAGCGGTGCCATCTGCTGGTCACTTTTTAATCACACTGCTATGATTAGTTCCATTACATTTTGTTACTAAAACCTTCAATTACCTGCATCAGGATTGGTCGGGAGTGTGTGATCTCTGACTGGCTGTAGCTGTGGAGGGGAGGGGCCATCTTCATCATTGGCTGAACTGGAATCAGATTTCCTTTTAAGTGAGCCAGACATTTGTTTTGCCTGAAAAAAAGAGTGAAACATAAAAACTGTAACCTGATGATTCATACTGCGGAGCATTCAGTCAACATCTGCGTTTGGAGCTGAACGGGTTCCAACTAATACCTGGAAACAACCTCTCATCAACTGTTTCCACCTCACCAACCACGTAGCAACAAGGACGCCAGCTCGTCCCTGCTGAGCCAGCCAGCTAACCTGAGCTAATAAACACCACAGGACTAAATATCATGCATAGAAATAAAAGGGTTGAGGGTTTTTCATCCACTTGATAAAGAAAGAATGAGTCACCAACCTGTGCTGTCTGACTTCCTGTGGAGTCTCCATTCGTGGTCACACCTGCTGCCCTTCCCCTCTGCTCCTCTGATGCCGGGGGGAGAGGTAGAGAGGAGCGAGACAGCGTGGAGGGAGGAGATGAAACTGTGGGGGACTGGGAAGAGGTGGGACCCAAGGCCAGGGCTCCATTCTGACTCTGTCCAGAGTTCTGACTGGCCTGTGGGTGCACCTGAGGCAACTGGGCTAATGGGTGACCCTCCTGGGGCAACTGAAGAGTCTTTAGTCCCACCCCCCGGCCCATTACCCCACCCTCCCTGGAGGCGATGGAAGCCACCATCGTCAGGAGGCTTGATGAGCTGGTGAGGACGGCGGCTCCATCCTGGCTGCAGCTGCCACGGGCCAAAGCCAAAGCCTGGGTGTTTCCTAGCGAGCTCTGCCTGGCACCCACAATCTGAACTGGGATGTGAGGTGTCTGAGGCTGGGCGGAGCTGCTTGCTGGTGGAGCAGGCAGGATGGGAGGGGGGTTTCTTGACGGTAGCTGGAGGGGCAGGCGGAGACCCTGCAGTGTTTTGGGTTGGATGGGTATCGGCCCATTGCCGGATTTCTCCGTGCTGAGTGAGGTCTTCTGCAGGGGCTGCACCACAAGAGTCTGAGCACCAACTGCTGGTTTGATGGTTGCCGTGCCAACTGGGTAACCGTGGGGCTGAGACGCCGCATTGGACGTTAGGACAAGAGCATGCGCTGCTGTAGGAGCTGTGGTCACTGAGGTGAGGGTCCGGGTTCCATGAAGCAGGAGCTGGGACAGAGGGATAGAGGAAGTGGACGAGGAAGACGAGGAGGCAGAGGAGGAGGGGGCCTTGAGGTTAGTGGGCTGAGGGTAGGTGGGGATCTTGATGTGGGGCGGCTGGGGCTGAGGCTGGCTTGGCCTACTGGGTGACTGGGGGGTTGACTGGTGGGTGGGCTGGACCAGAGAGTAGGTTGCTAGAACAAAGACAGAGCACGCCACCATTTATGACCTTTACGATTCTTTTGAGGTTGCAATGAGCAGTGCCAGAATCAAACTATGAACACGACACTCTTGCACTTTATGAATGGTTGAGCAACTTGAATCATGTATATTGTTGTATTTCCTGTTGTATTTTTGATGTATTTTCCGAGTATTGACTTCCTGTTTCCTTTTATGATCTTTCAAATCAGTGCACCTGTCATGAAAACACTTGCGCACCCTTGAAGGCATTCGCACCTTCACAGCGAGGCCAGCCAGGGTGGACAGATCAGGAGATCTTCCCTCACCTGTGTCACTCCTTTCTGGGGCTTCTGTCTTCACAACTTTGGGGCTGGACACACCTCTCATGGCGAGGTTCTGCACCTGTAGACAAAGGCAACAATAAATCCCTCTGTGTGAGAACAGAGCACTGCAGCTGAGGAGAACATGACCATTCAACCAACCTGATCATTATCTGTTTGGCTGCAGGGAGAGGAATTTGGTCCGACTTCCGTTTGCTGTTTCGGACCTGGCGGCTGTTGTGTGACAGTTGCCATGGCAGCGGTTGCCGTGTTACCAGGCATGAAGATGAGCTGAGATGAGATGGGGGCTCTCAGGGAACGGTTGACCTGTGAGTAGAGGGAGGTGCAGCAGTTCGTTAGGGTTAAACAAGAGCATATATTCTAGGGTTAATCACCACAAAAACAGCCCTTTAATGCTCATACCAACACTTCCCTGATACTTCACCCAAAAAGTTGATTTTCCCTTTCAAGTACTCACTTGATGATTTTTTTTATTCTGCAAGTGTTGTTCTGAGACAGAAAATTGTAACCGACAGGTCACACTAGCACAAACGACGCTGAATCAAACTCACTCTCAGGTACATTTGTCCCTGTCCTCCTGCCGTCCCACTCAGCAGCACAGACTGGCTGATGGTGGACGTTGCAGTGGCGCCAACAGGACGGCTGCTGGTCGTGGAACCAGATCCAGATGTGACACTGGCCTGAAAAATAACAAGTTCCTTTAGTCGGAAGACACTGTTTTATTTTACGCCCATTGAGGACTTTAAAGTTCTATTTTGGAGCCAACAGGGCAGAGCAGAGCATCAAGTTCTTACAGCGCTGGTGCTGGTGGTCTGAGAGGGGCTGCTGCTGCTGGACGGGCTGGTTTGGCGACTGGCGGCCAGAGTAGCCTGAGAGGAAGAGGAGGACGAGGTGAGGAAGGGTGTCTTCAGAGACAACAAGGGTGCTCGGAGAAGCAGATATGGAACTTCAGTCAGGATGTTATGGTATCTTCAATTTTGCAGTGAGGCTTAAAGATCAGTGGTGCCTCGTGACGTCTCCCCGCTCCCGCAACTGGGACTCGAGCGCCTGCCGTGTTCAACACTGCGAGGCCTGAAACACACCTGTGGCACTTTCCACACTCACTGTAATGTTAAAAGTTATATTGTTAATGAATAAATGGTCATTTGACTTGTTTTTTTATGTCACAATAACTATGATACCCTTTGATATTGTTACATCTCAAGATGAAAACTCACTCATTTATTAATTCTAGTTTCTTTTCATCAATTTAGTCTCTGAGTTACTTGTCACCTGCTTTTATGAATGACTGCAAACTCTTGGGGGTGAATGTGAGGGCCATGCGAGCACACACCTTTACCTGTTGCACAGCGGCCAGGTTCTGCAGCTGAGCGTTGTTGATCTGCTGCTGCAGCATCAGCTGCTGGAAGTACTGAGCAGCATTTGGCTGCCTCTGCAGCGCCTGCAGGGCCTGGAGAGACAGACAGGGGGGCAAATCAAAACCAGTCAGACAACAGACATGAAAGGTAAGTCTACCAAAACATGGCTGATTTGTCTTGAGGTGGTCATGGGTTCAAAATGTAAATTCCTGCATTGGTGAAATGGAGAGTGGACTCATGTCACACCTGGCCTCCTGGTCCTCCCCCTGCCAGAATGAGGTTGACACCAGCGGAAGATTCTATGTTGGCATCTTGTTGTCCGTCAGCAACTCCATCAGTGTCACGATCCCTGTCTCGTGCTTCCTGTTTTATTTTGTAGTAATGTCCCGTCTCCCTGACCTCCCTCATGTGTCTCACCTGGTTGATTGCACCACCTGTGTCTTGTTCCCCCTCTTGTATTTAACCTGTGTGTTTTCCCTGTCAGGTTGTTGGTCCATTGTCGCTGTCGCTGGTTGTTTGTTGCTGTTAGTTCTGCTGTCTTGTATTGTTAGGTTGATGGTCTGTCTCAAGTTCTGTCTCTAGTCACATCAAGTCTTCAACCTCACGTCACGTCTACAGCCTTCGCCCCGTCTACAGCCTTCGCCCTCACGCCCCGTCTACAGCCTTCGCCCTCACGCCCCGTCTACAGCCTTCGCCCCGTCTACAGCCTTCGCCCCGTCTACAGCCTTCGCCCCGTCTACAGCCTTCGCCCCGTCTACAGCCTTCGCCCTCACGCCCCGTCTCCAACCTCACGCCCTGTCTCCAGCCTCACGTCACATCAAGTCCTCAACCTCACGCCACGTCTCCAGCCTTTGCCCTCACGCCCCGTCTCCAGCCTTCGCCCTCACGCCCCGTCTCTAGCCTTCGCCCTCACGCCCCATCTCCAGCCTCACGTCACATCGAGTCCTCAACCTCACGCCCCGTCTCCAGCCTTCGCCCTCACGCCCCGTCTACAGTCGTCATTAACAATCAACCTCTTTTGTGCACTGTCTGCAATTGGGTCTCCATCATTCCCTCATCATCCTCAACCCTGACAATCGGTAAATATCAACAGTGAATATTGACATGTTTGTGAGTCATAGAGGGTTCATCAGTGAAGATGATCTTGATGAACTGAACCTGGAAGATCATCAACTTTTGTTCACCAGAGCTGATTTACTGGTTCAATCACCACAATCACATGGAGCGATCCTATTGGCTGCTGGGGGAGGAACCAAGAGATGACCACTTCCTGTTGGGGGAGGGACCAGGAGATGACCACTTCCTGTTGGACTACAAACACACCTCCTCCCTGACATGATCACTTCCTGTTGGACTACAACAACACCTCATCACCACCACATCACTCAGAGGAAAGGGGAGGAGATGAAGCAGTGAAGCATAACAACTCATAAAAGACAGGAAGAAGAAAAAGAAGAAATTCAAAACATGATGGAGGAGAGAGGGAAGGATTATGCTGAAGAATCTAAAATTAAAGAAAAGAAGGGATGAAAGAGTGGACACCTGGACAGCCTCAAACACACCCACACACTCTGCTACCTGTACTGCCTGTCTTTCATACAGAGACATGGAGTTCATAGGAGAAGGGCGGGAGCTCGTCCCAGAGGCCACGCTCCCATTGGTGGAGGCCCCCTGCTGGTTCTGCTCTCCATCGGTCTCCATGGCTGCTGAGGACACACAGGACAAGCAGTCCGTCAAACACCATCAAAGCGCTTCAAACCATTCCATCACCACATGTGTGACATCACAACTGGGTGGAGCCAATATCCCAGACTTGTTTACATCCAGGAAATAACAACATTATCAGATACACCGACGATGTCATCGAGATTTCTACCGGAGAGAAGCAGTGACCCACGACGCCGTTCAGGAGCAGAAAATATGCGTGAATGCAGTAATTCAAGGGTATTTGTTAATGAAGGCTGTGGATCAGGGATGTTCAGCAGGTTCATGGTCCACATCAGGCTGGAATCTGGATCAGAACCGTCACTCCTACATGCGATGAGTGAACGATGCTGCTATGAGCACCTGACCTGGTATTCCTGACCCACCATTCCACCACGTCTCAAGATTCTGGTGAAATTGAATCACAAATATTTTCTTGCTGTGTTGTTATTGGATAAATATGTTTTGGTGTCAAAAAGACATTAGAGTCTTGGTCCTGGTCTGGTCAGGGTTTTGTAGAGGTCTAGAGCTGTTCCTGAACCCTGCACACACGCGCGCGCGCGCGCGCGCACGCACACTTTTCACATTAGCTAGCTGCTATGACCGTTAGCTCGCCAGTACCATCCACTGTTTGGCTCGGTAACGGGGCTTACCGTCACCGGCTCGGGTCTCCTGCCTCCTCCTGCACCGGTTGCAAGAGGCGGAAATCTCCGAGCGACTCAACGGTTTCTGAGGCGTCTTTCTACCGGGATGAGGGCTTGCTCCGGGAGCTTTGTGGGACGCAGCAGCGGAGGTTTCTCCGTCCTCCCGCAGACATTTGCAGCTGTGTTGTCGGAGGGAAACGCCTCCTTCTTCCGCTGCTCCGCCTCTTCCGGCGCAATAGAATGACGAAAGGAGACCCTCCCCATGCAGGAGGAAACCCTAAACAATACGTTCAAAGTAAAATGGTTCACGAATTTGATCAAAGAAAAAGATAATAAATGGAACAGTCTCCCAAAACGCATTGTAACTCTGGTGGTCTAAAGTTGCTGTTAAAGTGTGACTAGTAGATTCATAAATTACCTGTGAAATTAGTCAGCTTTCACAAACAAGCAATGCTGGCATGGAAAATGGTGTCCAAACAGAACTTAAACAAATCATTGTACTTTGAAAAATGGGTGGAGGACGGTGTTGTTTCAGTTCATCAGCTGGTGACTGCTGAGGGACGGCGACTCAGGTACCAGGAACGCCTTCATAAATTCAGGTTGCCAATCAACCCCAAAGAACATTCAGTGGTTTGAGGCTGTATGAGGAATGCAGCTGGTTAGGGATCAGCTGGAGCCCCAGCTGATTAGGGCAGCAGATTCAATCACTAAGGGAGGGAAGGACGTTCTGAAGAATAAATGTTCTCATAAATCCATCAGGAGCCTCCTGCACCCTCAGCAAACCCCTCTGGTCTGCAGTGACGGGCACATCGAGCCGAGGAAAACGTGGCTTGTGGGGGATGAATTTTGTTTGAATATTAATATTAAAGAGGTGTCGTTTGAAATAATGCATAAAATGTATCAGCCAAGAAAACCCTCGAAAGAATTCATGTTGATATTGAATGAGTTTTGTGTGGAAGAAACTATCTATTCTCTGAGTGTACATCTGTTAGAATATTCTGGAGGGTTGTGCAAAATTACATCAAGAGGAAAACTGGACGAACAGTCCACTTCGAGGGAGAAGACATTTTTCTTTGTTTTGAAAGGAAAAAGACTTCATCTTTTTGTCCGCTGCTTCTTTTCTGAGGTAAATTTCACCAACACAGGAAGACATGGACAGACTCCAAACCAGCTTTCACTGTCTCAATGAAGTGGAGAGCGACTCCAGTCCTTCAAGGACCTATCAGCAAGAAAGCTTTGAAAACTGCAAGTGTGTCGGACAAACGCGGCAAGGAGCGATGACTCAGGATGCAGGACCACACGTCTCCTCCTTCCAGTGTTTGTCTGGCTTTTGTTTCTTTAATTTAATTTAATTATTTTCTTGTTTCTTTCTTTATTGTATGTCTTCATCTGATCCCTTGTTGTATGACTGGGATTTCTGTTGATGACTGCATCCTCATCCCTCATATGTATTGTTAACTGTATGTGGTAAATAAATAAAAAAACAACCTCCCCCTGCAACAGGAGCCCCCCCCCACACACAGGAGGAGACCCTCCCGTGAAGTGGTGATCAGCGAGGAGATGAAGATGATGATGATGTAAGATGATTTATGCCTTGTTTATTGTCTTCGGGCTCTATTTTGTTTGTTTGTTTGTGTGAGAGAGAGAGCGAGAGAGAGAGAGAGAGATTTGCCTCTTATGTTAACCTGCTAACTTCATGTTCCATGCCACTCACATCTTCTCAGAGTGCAGAGAACTCAAATGTTGAGGGCATGTATCCGTCACCAACTGTCACAGTTTTGAGGAACCCTTGAGGGTGGTTCCCTCTACGTTCCCTATAGAACCTCCTGTTGAAATTCCACCTATAGGGGAGAAAACTTGTGTGAGTGTGTTCTTATTTAGGTTCTTGTGTCATCTCCCCAGTTCAGGAACATTCTACAAGAGACGCTGAGGGAACATCCTGCATATGTTGCTCTAAAATGTTCCCTAAAGGTTCCAGGGCCAGTCTGTCCTTGTCTGGATGGGAAATTAGGAGGAAGCTTATACCTCTTGACACAGATACAACACACACACACCTGCAAGTTTAATTATATGAATAAAAACCAGAATTCTTCTGAAAGTTAAAGATAAAATAAGTTTGTGAGGTGAAACTACAGTTTCAGTACTTATATTTTTAATTGAAAGCAACAAAAGTTATAATAATAATAAACAATGACAATTATTGGGCGGCCCGGTGGAGCAGTGGTCCTCACTGTGGCCCCCCACCAAGAAGGTTGTGGGTGGAGCCCCGGCTGCAGCACGGGGTCTTTCTGGGTGAGTCTCCATGTTCTCCCTGTTCCTGCTGGGTTCTCTCTGGTACTCCAGCTTCCTCCACAGTCCAAAGACATCAAGAGGGGACCAGGTTAATCCAGACTCTAAATTGACCGTAGGCGTGGCTGGGAGAGCCAATGGTTGTCTGTCTCTATGTGTTGGCCCTGCCATGGACTGGTGACCTGTCCAGGGGGAAGGCTGCTGGGATAGGCTCCACCCCCACCACCCTCAACAGGAGGAGAGGGGGAACATGGAGGGAGGGATGGATGGATGATGGAGGGATGGATGATGGATGAATGGAGGGATGGATGATGGATGGATGAATGGAGGGATGGATGGATGGATGGATGAATGGAGGGATGGATGGATGGAATGATGGATGGATGGATGGATGGATGGAATGATGGATGAATGATGGATGGATGGATGGATGGATGGATGGATGGAATGATGGATGAATGATGGATGGATGGATGGATGGATGGATGGATGGAATGATGGATGAATGATGGATGGATGGATGGATGATGGATGAATGATGGATGGATGGATGGAATGATGGATGGAATGATGGATGGATGGATGGAATGATGGATGGATGGATGGATGATGGATGAATGATGGATGGATGGATGGAATGATGGATGGAATGATGGATGGATGGATGGAATGATGGATGGATGGATGGATGATGGATGAATGATGGATGGATGGATGGAATGATGGATGGATGATGGATGGATGGATGGAATGATGGATGGATGGATGGAATGATGGATGGATGGATGGAATGATGGATGAATGATGGATGGATGGATGGAATGATGGATGAATGATGGATGGATGGATGGATGGATGGATGGATGGATGGAATGATGGATTGATGGAACTCCATGAATTCCTGAGCTTGATTAATCCTCCCTTTTAAATTTAACAACAACATTCTAAAAATAAAAACAATGATGATTTCAAGCTCTCAAAGAGTTTCTTGAATGTCCAAGTTAAGGACAAAAGACATTTCACTCTCGTCTTCAACTTGGATGTTTAAGGGGCACCACACTAGTTTTACCAACTTGCTAATTTAACACACGAGTGTTGAGGTGCAGAACCTGTCACCGTCTTAAAAAGCAGGATGTTTTTATTCAGGCAGTGAGAGTTTTACCTCATCTGTGGGGGTTCTGTCTGGATCGTAGATGAATTTCATTCTGTCCTGTTGTGAGTTTTTCTGAATTGAAAACTTAATTTCACCTCAAAACTCAGAGAAAAAAGAGCAACAAGCAGATGTCATGTAATTATTTTTCAATGTGTGACATCACAACAAGAGAGTTCAGCAGTATAAGGCACCCCCCCCCACACACACACACACACAGGGCATATCACTACATCATTGGCATACACAACAATACACGATGAAGCCATGACTCCACTACAACTGCCCCCCCACATCTCATCACATTTATATTTCTATATTCATAGGAAAACAATATCAGCACACTGACATATTTTCATGTTTTTTAAATCTTCAGTTTAAATTACCTAACAAGATAAATACATTTTGAATTTTGCCAAAAAAATAAATGGCTGAATAAATATAGATGCTCTGAAAGAAGCAGATTGTCATTTCAAAAATCTGCAATAATCTGACAGTCATGACCAAATACAGTGAATGTACTTTGTGTCACACTTGAACACCACACATACATGGATCAGGCTAACGGTGCTAAGTGGCTAACAGACGTAGATGGACAACAGCAGACCACAAGGCTTTTGCTCCAAAATCTTAGTGTTAGTTTTGGTACTCCTTAAATATTTGTTTCAGTGAAGCAATACATAATTCAGTTAGTCAAATATAAAGATGCAATTTCAAATCTTGTTGTGGTATTAGTACATTTATGTGGGCAGCCAATAATAACAATGTTACAACAGTAAAGCTGAAGTGATTACTCGTCAACTATAACATTAATTGTCAAATATTTTGATAATCAATTATTTTGAATTTGAACTAAAAATTCTGAAATACAATAGAGAAAATTAATAATTAATAATAGAATAACCAGACATTTGAAGACATCGTCTTTGGCTTTCCAGAATATTGATCAGCATTCTCCAAGTTTCTGGCATTTGATGGACCAACAACTAATCAATACATGGAGACAATAATTTGCAGACTAATTAACTGCAGCCCTACATGACAGTGGTGCATCGCAAATGTGGGTTCAGTCCTGTGTTTGGTCCCAAAGGCTCAGAACATTTCATGAGCTGCTGAACCAGTCGTCTTAGCATTTTGAAACAAGCTAGCATCTGTTTAAATGCTATTTCAATACTTGGAAGAGAAAAGGTAAATTTAGACTTTATGGGAAATTGTAGCTTTAATTTGTCAGCACTGTTGTCTGCATGCTAGTCACACTGAGACAGCGAAGATAGCGAAGCTACTCTAGAATGCACAATTGCTGATACACGCATGAGATGTTGAATGCTACAGAATCCTGCATGTTTTCTTAACAACTGTTGACAAGCTAGTTACTAGTTGGTTATCAAATTGGCCTCTTTCTATTTTAAACCTGGGGCCCCAGACCAGGCATTGAACCAGGGACAAAATATAATCTCTCACAGCTCGACTGGCTGTCACTGATTAAAAACTTAACTTTGACATCCCGTGTCACTCTGAGCTCATTTAGTTTCTACTTGGATTGCATTCTCCCTGCCTCCCCTCCCATGAACCAGTCTACCATCCAGTCCCCCATCAAGCTGGCTTGCTCTCCCTGCCTCCCCTTCCATGAACCAGTCTACCATCCAGTCCCCCATCAAGCTGGCTTGCTCTCCCTGCCTCCCCTCCCATGAACCAGTCTACCATCCAGTCCCCCATCAAGCTGGCTTGCTCTCCCTGCCTCCCCTCCCATGAACCAGTCTACCATCCAGTCCCCCATCAAGCTGGCTTGCTCTCCCTGCCTCCCCTTCCAGAAGCTTCCTTCTTCTACTGTTACTAACATTTCCATGTTTCCTCCATTCTGTGTTATAAACTGTTTTCTTCTCTGTACCAACATCTCCTGCACGTCTGTCCCTCCTGGTGAGGGATCCTCCTCCCCTCCTCACCCTGAGGTTTCTCCCATTTTTCCCTGTTAAAGGTTTTCTATGGAGTTTCTCCTCAGTCGATGTGAGGCTCTGAGGGCAGAGGATGTTGTTATGATGCCATGAAGCCTGGAGACAAACTGGAGGGGAAAACAGGCTACAAAGAAAACTGCCTTGCCTTGTGATTTTCCTTCGAGGGCTTCAAGACCAGAGTGTGTTTCCCTCCACTGAAATGTCCCGACTGGTGAGCTCAGACTTTATATTCATAATTGTTAACCAGACAAGAAGCAGAGCGATTCGAAAGTGCATTTACATCCAGTTACAGATCTGTTTGGAATCGTGTGGCTGCACTTGCTGTGATGTGAAGTAGCAGTACAGCAGTAATAGAGTACTGAACTACAAACGTATCAGAACTGAACAGAATAATAATAATAATAATAACAATAATAATAATAATAATAATAATTCTAAATTTATTTTAATCTATTACCTAGTAACCACATACTTCATACGAAGATTAATTTCTGTTGGAATAAATATTCCTAATTTACTCTTTAAGAAAGGAAGGCTAACACTTCATTGCACGTCACCCGATTTAAGAAAGCTAGAACCTTTTCTCCTCTGGTAGCATGTTTTTAACAACCAGCTACCGTTCCAAAAATATTGGTTAACAAAAGCAGAAAAGCCACTGTACCAGGGGTGTGCCCCCCTCCAAAAGCTTTCAGCTTAGGTCCTCAAAATGAAGGTGCCACAGACCCCTAATACCCCCCCCCCCCCCCCCACCACCACCACCATGTTTGAGGCAGGTTTTTTTCAGGCAGTAATTCACTATTATGGCGTTCGTTTTCCAGTTGGGGAAGGTTCATGCACAACAACTGAAGTCAAAGAAAAAAAATCTAGTGAAAACACTTCTGAACACAGTAAAGTACAAAATGAACACATCACAATGAAATGTAACACTACTAGTACGCAGAAATACTGCACTGAAATATCCACTGCAACAAACAAGAGACTGCATGAATTTAAGATGTGCTTGATCAGAATCAAGGCAGATCAAACGTTCCTTTGCTCTGACATCGCTATCGACTCATCTTGGCGAAGCCTGTTGACATGGACAAGTGCCTGGTACCACACCTGAAACCCTCTCTGGAGCGTGGAGCTGAATTCTAAGGGATGTAGATTTCACTATCGTACAGCAACTGCACACTTCAAAGACAGGAGGATTTAAAAGAAGGAAATGTGGCAGAAAATTCAACAACCTTTTCACAGTCAAAGCCTATAAACTAATCCTGCAGTGGCAGCGGCAGCCATGTTGGTGTCTGATCAAATCATACTTCTACTGTTTCATAGTGATTGTGTTTTTCCATCATTTATAACCTCATATCTGTTCAATCTTTATGTCCGGCTACTCTACACACTCTCCTGCACAGGTGGGGTTGATTTATCTTCAAGGGGTGTGGTTTCAGCTGTGGGGGGTGGCGCTGCCACTGGGGCTTCCACCAGTGGTACCTTCTCTTTCACCGGTGAGGTGGAAAGTGTCCCACCAGAACTGGCTGGGGCAGGGGGGTCCTCAACCGATGAGGAGGCGGGAGGCGGGCCGAAGCTGCGGGCGATCTCGTCAAACGTCTTTCCCTTGGTCTCTGGGACTTTTAGGAAAGTGAAGATGAAGAAGAGGATGAGAAAGCCAGTGAAGATGAGGAAGACCCAATGCTCTAATAGCTCCTGAGGACAGAGAGAGACACCCAATAAAATGTTAGAAGCAAGACAGAGAGGAAAACCAGCAAGAGGGTGAGGGTTAACCCAAGAACCTCACCACTAATTTGGGGAAGCTCATTCCAACCAGGAAGTTAGATGTCCAATTGCAGCAGCCAGCCACAGCCATAGCTGCTGGGCGAGGTCCCTGGGAGAAGAGCTCAGCAACAATGAACCATGGGATTGGCCCAGGGCCCAGTTCAAACATGGCAACGAAGAGCATGACAGCCAAGATGGCCACATAGCTCATGGCAGGGTTGCTCTTCTGCTCACATGGATGGAAAGACAGAGACATGAGACATTGCCACTGAATTGTGTTCTGCATCTGTGTGCATGAGTGCTCAACTCACCAGCAAGAGTGCCACAGTCATGAGCAGAGCACTGACTGCCATTCCCCCAAGACCCAGGAGGTGCAGAGTCCTTCGTCCCGCCTTCTCCACCAGGAAGAGCTATTGGACCAAGACAAGGAGGATTGATTTCTCTGTCAGCAGCAAGATCCTTCTGACCTGCTCCTACACATTTATTGAATCAGTCTTATGGTTCTCGGTGGTCTGCTGGTTCCACTCCATCAACCTGCAGGAGAGGAACTGCCTACATAGCATCGTCAAGGTGTTTTCCAAGATTACTGGACTTCCCATTCGCTCCCTGACAGCTGTGTGAGCAGCAGGTCCACAGCATGGCTGCCCAGATCCTGAAGGACCCCTCCCATGCTCTCTTCCCGGCATTCCAGAGGCTGCCATCCAGTCCCAGGCTCCAGTGTCCAGCCTGCAGGACCCAGAGAAGGAGATCCACCTTTGTCCCCCAGGCTGTCCTCCTCCTGAACTCTGACCTCCCTGCACTCTGACCCCTGGTACCAACCACAAGACCGCCACTGGCCACTTGTCCTACACCGAGTGTACGCCTGTACTTCCTGTATGTGCTGCAACTGTATTTATACTCTATTCATGCTACGATTCATCCTGTACAGACCACAATATTTGCAAAGTACTTAGTACAAAAATGTAAATATACTACTTATCTATTGTGCACTACTACTTCTGTCATGCCCTTTACAAGGTAACTGTTGCTAACTCTGGGACGTATAGATCGTTCCACTGCACTTCCTCACCGACTGTATGTTGTGTAACCAACTGTACCGCTCTCTGCTACCACGATTGCCCTCCACAGGGATTAAGAAAGTTTTCTGAATCTGAATCTTTTATGAATTGTTGGACATGTCATCACACTCAGCTTCAGACACACCAGGTCAGGTCCCCCCCCAAACTGACGCTGATTTATGGTGTGTTTCAGGCGTTAGTCAGCTGAAATCATAAGTTCAAGGTCAGACCTGGATAATGTGGTTGGGAATCAACCCACTTGATCTGTTAGGGGGCACAGTGCCAACTAGTGTTTCAATGGACGTACCATTGCCAATAAATGGGTTCTTCCTAGGTTCATGTATCCCATGTCTCAAACCAACTGCACTTTAACTCACAGAAACAACAGTGAAGATGGTGTTGACGATGCCAGCGCCAATGGTGGCGTAGATGGGTTGCTTCACACCAGCACTTTCAAAGATCCCGGTGGAGTAGTAGAACACCTGAGGAACACAATGCAGAGGGAGAGAGGACACCAAAACGTTACCGATTCAGTGACATGATAACTTTTTTCATATCGTTTACCAACACAGAGCTGGTTGTTCCTTCCCTGTTATCTTGAATGCAGCAGCATCTCCATACTGCCGGCTACTTTGGGTAACATCAACTAGGCCTACACCCATGGCAGTGTGTGTGTGTGTGTGTGTGTGTGTGTGTGTGTGTGTGTGTGTGTGTGTGTGTGTGTGTGTGTGTGAACTTGGCTTTTGTTAGCTTTGGAGACTGTTTCTGATATAAACACTAACCTTATCAGGACCCCTAGTCCTCATGGGGACCAAAGACTGGTCCTGATGTGGCAGAACTTAATTTATGAACACCTGGTCAAAGGTAGAGTGAAGGTGTAAACTGCAGTTAGCTTGAGGTTGAGGCTAGGCATCAACTGGTTAGGGTCAGGATTAAGATTAGGGTTTGGGCTAGGATATTCACATCAATGGAAGTCAATGGAATGTCCTAATAAGGATATCTATGCAAACCTGTGTGTGTGTGTGTGTGTGTGTGTGTGTGTGTGTGTGTGTGTGTGTGTGTGTGTGTGTGTGTGTGTGTGTGTGTGTGTGTGTGTGTGTGAAAGAACTGGTAGCAGAGACCAGGTCTCTCCTGGACTGCTTCTCTGCATGGCTCCCTGTCAGATTCAGAATAGAATTTAAAATTCTTCTTCTACCATCAAAGTCCTCAACAGTCAGGCTCCTTCATCCCTGACAGAGCTCCTAGTCCCCTATGATCCAGCTAGAACCCTTCACTCCCAGGATGCAGAGTTCCTGCTGGGAATAGGCTTATAGTCAGGACTGCTTAGGCTGGCCCTTAGATCTGCTGCTATAGGCTCAGACTGCTGGGATCTCCCATGATGCACTGGGCTTCTCTCTCCTCCTCCTGTCCTCAGACGTGTTACTAATTCCTCTTCTTCTCCCCTCATCCCAGATCCTGGTGCTGCTGGAGGAGGCTCCAGACCTGAAGAGGCTCCAGCTGCCACCCGTAGCTCCACCTGCTCACGTCCCCGTCTGTCCATCAGTCTCTCCTCCTTTCTCTCCCTCTTTATCTCTGTCCCTCTCTTTCCTTCTGTCTCTCTGTCTTCCTCCATTCTCTGTCTTTGTCTCTGTCCGTCAGTCTCTCCTCCTTTCTCTCCCTCTTTATCTCTGTCCCTCTCTTTCCTTCTGTCTCTCTGTCTTCCTCCATTCTCTGTCTTTGTCTCTGTCCGTCAGTCTCTCCTCCTTTCTCTCCCTCTTTATCTCTGTCCCTCTCTTTCCTTCTGTCTCTCTGTCTTCCTCCATTCTCTGTCTTTGTCTCTGTCCGTCAGTCTCTCCTCCTTTCTCTCCCTCTTTATCTCTGTCCCTCTCTTTCCTTTTGTCTCTCTGTCCTCCTCCATTCTGTCTTTGTCTCTGTCTATCAGTCTCTCCTCCTTTCTCTCCCTCTTTATCTCTGTCCCTCTCTTTCCTTTTGTCTCTCTGTCCTCCTCCATTCTGTCTTTGTCTCTGTCCATCAGTCTCTCCTCCTTTCTCTCCCTCTTTATCTCTGTCCCTCTCTCTCCTTCTGTCTCTCTGTCTTCCTCCATTCTCTGTCTTTGTCTCTGTCCTGCTCTCCTGCTCTCTCTCCGTCCCCACTGATCCTGGATCTGCTCCACCTTCCTGCTGGTAAAGGAAGGTTCTGGTGGCTGCTGTTGCAAGGATGTGCTGCTGATGGAGAATTGTTAGGTGGAGGTTCATTGAAGGAGGGAGGTGCTGGACCTGCTCTACTTGGACAGAGTCAGGACAGAACTTTGGTTGGGGTTTGGTGACACACAAATAAACCTGACTTGACTTGAAAGAGAGGGAGACACTCACAGCATTGATGCCTGACAGCTGCTGAGACAACTGCAGCATGACGGCGATGAGGAGGGGCTGGCGATATGCTGCTGAGCGGAACAGTTCCGGAATGGTCACCTTCTTCTCCAGGGCCATCTTGGCACTTTCCTCCTTCATCTCCTGCAGGTCTTTACTGACATCATCCGAACCGCGGAGACGCACCAACACTTTAAAAACCATTCACACAAACACTCTGTAAATCTGGTGCCTTTAACACATGGACAGATTCTTGATACTAGGGAAGGTCTCAGACCCTCGTTTGCTGATGTCTTGTCACAGTATCACTACAAGATACAGCTCCAACCCACTGGAGGCAGTACCATCATCAGTAAAAGCAGTGGTATTGTCACTAGTTGCAGTAGTATCTTTAGTAGTATTTGTGCTCGAAGCAGCAGTAAAACTATAGTCCAACTCAGTAGTTGCAGCAATGACTAGCACTGTAGTACTGGTGTGTACCTTTACGTGCCTGCTCCTCCTGGTTGAGGTTGATAAGCAGGAAGCGGGGGCTCTCAGGGCAGAAGGGCAGCAGGATACACTGCAGCACAGCGGGGGCTATTGTGAGGGCCAACAGCAGGGGCCACAGCTGCTGAGAGCCCAGGAGAGCCTCCAGACCACAGATCTACACAGTAAGATAGGGTTAAACACTATCTATAAATTCTTGTAAAACTAATCTAATCTATGCCATATTAGGAGTGCGAAGTTCTCACCTGAGCTATCAGGATGCCCACCACCACCCCAAGCTGGTGTAGGGTTCCAAAGGCCCCTCTGAGGGGCGTGGGTGACACCTCGCCCACATACATGGGAGTCAAGCCGGTAAAGAAACCACAGAACAGGCCAATGACGAGGCGACCGGCAATCACCATCTCATAGGACGAGCAGATGGTGGAGAAACCCATGAGGAGGCCACCAATCACGGCCAGACAGTTGACCAGAAACATGGAGCGACGCCTGGAATCCAGGACCAGCCCAGAACCAGACCAGGAACAATCATAGCCCAGAGGAATGTCAGATGAAATCTTACAATCGCTAAACTGATGCATACCACAGAAAGCAAGTGAAGGAGGAAGGATGGTGTAATCCTAGTCTGACGTTCTGGAAATCTGAACCCTAATCATCACCATCATCATTTCATCACCAGATGGAACAGGAAGAGTGGTGTGGTGCTGGCTCAAACAAAGAAGTAACAACTGTGGGGAACTTTGGAGGCATCTTGTGAAAATCTTCCTCCTAAACTCCATCTAGAGTGGTGGCGCTACGACTGAAGCACATCGGTGTAGTAATACTGTTATACAGATACTTTTAAACTTCAGTTGACAATATTATTTGTTTTTTGTGTGTAAATGATCGAACAAATTAACAAATTTCCTTCCCCACCTGCCAAATCGGTTTGCCATGACGCCCACGCTGAAAGAGCCCACCATGCCGCCAACACTAAAGATGGAAACAGTGATGCTCCAGACGATGGTGCAGACCCCTGGGCTGATGGCCTCGCCGTAGCGCTCCAACCAAGTATCATTGAAGAAGGATCTGAGTTTCTGGAGTTGGAGAGAGAGTTGCAATCCAAATGAACAAACAAGCAAATGGTAACAAATGTGTCAACAGGTTTGACCTCTGTTTTATTTGTCCGTTTTTAGACACAGAAATGCATCATTCATAATGAATATGTAAATACAGCAGAATTGTTTGGGTGTTATTGATGTGAAGGTATGGAACATCACGTGTAGGAGCCTCCCGTGGAGGAGCTTCCGTGTAGGAGCGAGCCTCCTTGTAGGAGCGAGCCTCCGTGTAGGAGCCTCCATGGAGGAGCCTCCGTGTAGGAGCCTCCATGAAGGAGCCTCCTGTGGAGGAGCCTCAGTGTAGGAGCCTCCTGAGTAGGAGCCACCGTGTAAGAGCCTCAGTGAAGGAG
>NC_141341.1:182500-185000 GCF_037954235.1 Aulostomus chinensis | reverse complement strand
TCCACACATCCATCCATCCATCATCCATCCATCCACTCATACATCCATCCACCCATCCATCCATCCATCCATCCACCCATCCATCCATCCATCCATCCATCCACTCATCCATCCATCCACCCACCCACCCACCCACCCATCCATCCATCCATCCATCCATCCATCCACCCATCCATCAATCCATCATTCCATCCATCCATCCACTCATCCATCCACCCACCCATCCATCCACCAACCATCCATCCATCCATCCATCCATCCACCCACCCATCCATCCATCATCAATCCATCCATCCATCCACCCACCCACCCATGCATCCATCCATCCATCATCCATCCATCCATCCATCCACTCATGCATCCATCAATCCATCCATCCACCCATTCATCCACTCATCCATCCATCCAACCACCCACCCATCCATCCATCCATCCATGGGGAGCTGGATTAAGCCCAGCACGCATCATGCTGTAAGCAGGCTACGACCTGGGGGGTGGGGGGCTGTGGGGGTGCGCAGGCCTCACTTGAACCATGATAACAATCTCTGCTCAAGTCCATTTTTTCCACTTTCTTCCATATTTGACTTTGTTTTTTTTGGTTCTTGTATAATTTACGAGGCGTAGCTTTACTAAATCTGATCTGAAGGAAGAGCAGGGCCTTCCTGGGGAGGTCAAATGGGCTGCAGCAGATTTAGGTCACTGTTTGTCTGTTTCTGGTGATCAGGACACTGCTGACAGAGCAGAACGAGCTGCTGATATATGAGATGCTACAAAGTCCTAAGGTGACCTTCTGTCCTTCCCCAACATCACCGCAAGGTCAGGTAAGACGAGCACAGGCTGCACCTTCATTTTCACCAGAGCGCCGTTAAGTATGACCACAGGAAGAAAAACTCCACTCATGGCAGTACCAGAGCAGGCACTAAGTTAGCACCAGAAAGAGAGGGCCCGGGGTCCAGACCACCAGACAGGACCCCAGGAGCAGGCCGGGCCAAGACGCCCTTGATATGGTTCAACGTGTAGTAGCAGGGGGAAGACGCAAGCAGGAAGAGCAGCATTGAGTTTGAAGGTCTGCTGCTAAAGGGTTCTGAGCTATCAGACCAGATTCTGGACAAACTGGATATTGCCTGTATGCACATGGCGATCAAAGCAGTCAGAGAGAAAAAAACGACTGAGATGTCACAGTCAGGGATCATCTGGGAGGTTCTGTGACATCACACCACCCATGGCCCCACCCCTCACACAACATCCACTACAAGGGATAAAGGGGCAGGGCATATGGGAGTAATGTAAGTAGAAAGCCAGGATTGGAGCCAGGGGTTTGTCAGAGGGTTCTGATGTCAGCTGACCCATGACCCCATCCCTTCAACAACTGCACCTATTCACACACATCTTTGCAGCAACTGAGGTACGAAAACTGCTGAGGGGAATTTCAGGGTTAAGGAAACACGAAACACTGGCAGGTTCCTTCAGAACCCTTACAACCTTGAGTACAAGTCCTTTAAAACACAAAGGTCTTCTCCACGTGTCAGCGCAGCCTCTCTGCCATCTTCAGTCCAGGAGTGCCCATACTGCCCCCCTTCATCTCCATGGCAACAGCCAGGAGGGGACAGCTTTATTGACACAGGCTAAAAAAGCACACATGCAGCTAATAATAACCCTACTGCCTATACAGGCCCACGCATACACGACACATATCAGCACCTGAAATCCAAAATAATAAATTAATATCTCTATATATTTATATGTCTATCTCTATATCTATCTATCTGTCTATCTCTATATCTATACATAGATATATAAATAGATATATATGTATATATATATACATATATATATACATATACATATATATATATATATATATATATATATATATATATATATATATATATATGTATATATATTTACTGCTCCACTGCACCACCCCTGGAGGAATATATTGAGGCTAAAATAAATTTTCATTTTGGTGCACTGCTGTTGGTGAAAAGTGAACATAGAAGTAACTTAAAATGAAATATAAGACTGATATTTAATAAAACAAACAAAGTAAATATCATTCAGTAGCTTTGGTGCAGGTGATACGAGGACTGGACCAAACGCCAGTCACTGGAAAATTGTATATTTTCATCGAGCGGGGGTCTCTTCTCTGCTCATGCATTGGAGGACGTGAGTCTTCATACTAACAGGTGGCAGTCGTGTGCACCTGTCTATAAAAACTAAAAACCTGAAGCTGTTGGACCTCAAAAATAACAAATCGTTGTGCTGCTCACATTCGGCGCTTTAGTTCCACTGATTTCCGTCCCTCCAAGGGACTTGAAGGAGCAGCTACGTGAAATGAGTGACATCATGGACATCGTACCTGCGTCTGGAGTAAAAGGCACATCTGATCAACTGGGCTCAGGTTTTCCTGGACCAGCTCACCAGACCTGGACCAGATCTGCAGGACAGTTTCTGTAAAATGTCCTGTAGCGTGTCAGAATGTTTGGAACCCATAACTGGA